>NC_048304.1:74927083-74966312 GCF_013100865.1 Trachemys scripta elegans
TTGCCATATTAATTTCCCAACAGATGTCTGAGTAGTTAAAGTCCTCCATTACAACCAGATCTTGTGTTTTTAATATTTCTGTTATTTATTCTAGAAATGCCTCATCCACCTCCTTTTCGTGATTTGGTGGGCTATAGTAGACACTTGGAATGTATTGGAGACAACTTTTTTGTGTCAGAAAGTGGAAGTAGTAATGAGGGGACAATCATTTTAGACTTGATTCTGACCAGCAGGGAGGAATTGGTAGTGAATGAGAAGGTGGAAGGCAATTTGGGTGAAAGTGATCATGACATGACAGAAATGCGTAATGACTTCTTTGTTTCGGTCTTCACCGAGAAGTCTGAAGGAATGCCTAACATAGTGAATGCTAATGGGGAGGGGGTAGGTTTAGAAGAGGAAATAAAAAAAACAAGTAAGAAATCTCTTAGAAAAGTTAGATGCCTACAAGTTACCAGGGCCTGATGAAATGCATCCTAGAATACTCAAGGAGCTAACAGAGGAGGTATCTGAGCCTCTAGCTATTATCTTTGGAAAATCATGGGTGACAGGAGAGATTCCAGAAGATTGGAAAAGGGCAAAAATAGTGCCCATCTACAAAAAGGGAAATAAAAACAACCCAGGAAACTACAGACCAGTTAGTTTAACTTCTGTGTCAGGGAAGATAATGGAGCAAGTAATTAAGGAAATCATCTGTAAACACTTGGAAGGTGGTAAGGTGATAGGGACTAGCCAGCATGGATTTGTAAAGAACAAATCATGTCAAACTAATCTGATAGCTTTCTTTGATAGGATAATGAGCCTTGTGGATAAGGGAGAAGCGGTGGATGTGGCATACCTAGACTTCAGTAAGGCATTTGATATGGTCTCTCACATGATATTCTTATCATTAAACTAGGCAAATACAACTGAGATGGGGCTACTATAAGGTGGGTGCATAACTGGCTGGATAACCGAACTCAGAGAGTAGTTATAAATGGTTCCCAATCCTGCTGAAAAGGTATAATGAGTGGGGTTCCGCAGGAGTCTGTTTTGGGACCAGCTCTGTTTAATATCTTCATCAACTACTTAGATATTGGCATAGAAAGTACGCTTATTAAGTTTGCAGATGTTACCAAACTGGGAGGGATTGCAACTGCTTTGGAAGATAGGGTTAAAATTCAAAATGATCTGGACAAATTGGAAAAATGGTCTGAGGTAAACAGGATGAAGTTTAATAAAGACAAATGCAAAGTGCTCCACTTAAAAAGGAACAATCAGTTTCACACATACAGAATGGGAAGAGACTGTCTAGGAAGGAATGGCAGGAAGGGATCTAGGGGTTATAGTGGACCACAAGCTAAATATGAGTCAACAGTGTGATGCTGTTGCAAAAAAAGTAAACGTGATTCTGGGATGCATTAACATTGTGAGCAAGACATGAGAAGTCATTTTTCCGCTCTACTCTGCGCTGGTTAGGCCTCAGTCCAGTTCTGGGCACCGCATTTCAAGAAAGATGTAGAGAAATTGGAGAGGGTCCAGAGAAGAGCAATAAGAATGATTAAAGGTCTAGAGAACATGACCTATGAAGGAAGGCTGAAAGGCTGAAGGCTGAAAAAATTGGGTTTGTTTAGTTTGGAAAAGAGAAGACTGAGATGGGACATGATAGCAGTCTTCAGGTATCTAAAAGGGTGTCATAAGGAAGTGGGAGAAAACTTGTTCATCTTAGCCTCTAAGGATAGAACAAGAAGCAATGGGCTTAAACTGCAGCAAGGGAGGTTTAGGTTGGACATTAGGAAAAAGTTCCTAACTGTCAGGGTGGTTAAACATTGGAATAAACTTCCTAGGGAGGTTGTGGAATCTCCATCTCTGGAGATATTTAAGAGTAAGTTAGATAAATGTCTATCAGGGTGGGCCGGGCCAGTTTATCTGCTGACGTGGTAGGTTCGGCCAATCACAGCCCCCACTCGCTGCGGTTCACCATCCTGGGCCAATAGGGGCGGCGGGAAGCGGTGCGGGTGATGGCGAACCGCGGCCAGTGGGGGCTGTGATCGGCTGAACCTGCCACGTCAGCAGGTAAATAAACTGGCCCGGCCTGCCAGGGTGCTTACCCTGGCGAGCCGCGTGCCAAACGTTGCTGATCCCTGGTCTAGACAGTATTTGGTCCTGCCATGAGGGCAGGGGACTGGACTCGATGACCTCTCGAGGTCCCTTCGAGTCCTAGAGTCTATGAAACTATGGATCTATGAAGGAGTGAGAGCACCAAAATAAGGACAAAGGGAACAGGAGTACTTGTGGCACCTTAGAGACAAACAAATTTATTTGAGCTTAAGCTTTCGTGGGCTACAGCCCACTTCATCGATGCATAGAATGGAACATATAGCAAGGAGATATATATACACATACAGAGAACATGAAAAGGTGGGGGTTGTCCTACCAACTCTAAGGGCAGGTCTTCATTACGGGGGGGGAGGTCGATTTAAGATACGCAAATTCAGCTACGCGAATAGCGTAGCTGAATTCGACGTATCGGAGCCAACTTACCCCGCTGTGAGGACGGCGGCAAAATTGACTTCCGCGGCTCCCCGTCGACGGCGCTTACTCCCACCTCCGCTGGTGGAGTAAGAGCATCAATTTGGGTATCGATTGTGGCGTCCCGACGAGAGGCGATAATTCGATCCCTGAGAGATCGATTTCTACCCACCGATTCAGGTGGGTAGTGTAGACCTAGTCTAAGAGGCTAATTAATTAGAGAAAAAACGTTTGTAGTGATAATCAAGATAGCCCATTACAGACAGTTTGACAAGAGATGTGAGAATATTTAACATAGAGAAATAGATTCAATGTGTGTAATGGCTCAGCCATTCCCAGTCTCTATTCAAGCCTAAGTTGATAGTGTCTAATTTGCAAATTAATTCCAGTTCAGCAGTTTCTCGTTGGAGTCTGTTTTTGAAGCTTTTCTGTTGCAAAATTGCCACCTTTAGGTCTGTTACTGAGTGGCCAGAGAGGTTGAAGTGTTCTCCTACTGGTTTTTGAATGGTATGATTCCTGATGTCAGATTTCTTTTGCGTAGAGACTGTCCGGTTTGGCCAATGTACATGGCAGAGGGGCATTGATGGCACATGATGGCATACATCACATTGGTAGATGTGCAGGTGAACGAGACCCTGATGGTGTGGCTGATGTGATTAGGTCCTATGATGATGTCACTTGATGATGTCACTAGATATCTATTCAAGTCTCTACTTCTCACTGTATGTTCCATTCTATACATCCGATAAGTGGACTGTAGCCCACGAAAGCTTATACTCAAATACATTTGTTAGTCTCTAAGGTGCCACAAGTACTCCTGTTCTTTTTGCGGATTCAGACTAACACAGCTGGTACTCTAAAATAAGGACAATGGACTTCAAAAAAGCAGACTTTATCAAAATAAGAGAACTGGTATGTAAGGTCCCATGAAAAGAAAATCTGAGGGGAAAAGTTCAGGAAAGCTGGCAGTTTCTCAAAGAGACAATAAAAGAGGCACAACCTATCCTGATGCAAAAGGAAGAGGAAGAAAATCTAAGAAAAAAAGGCGTTCAGGAGAGCTGGAAATTTTTCAAGGAGAAAATATTAAAGGCACAGCTGCAAACTACTCCGATGTGAAGAAAAGATAGGAAGAATAGTAAAAGGCCACCAGGAGCTCTTTAATGACCTGAAAAATCAAAAAAGAATCCAAAAAAGTGGACACATGTCTGAATTGCCAAGGAGGAGTACAAAACAATAGCGCAAGCATGTAGGGACAAAATCAGAAAAGCAAAGGCACGTAAAAGGCAATAAGAAGAGGTTCTTTAAATATATTAGTAACAAGAGAAAGATGAAGGAAAGTGTAGGTCCTCTGATTAGTGGAGAGGGAGAGCTAATAACTGATGACATCAAAAAATGCTGAGCTATTTAATGTCTATTTAACTTCAATCTTAACAAAAAAGGTTAATGGTGATCAAATACTCAACACAGTTAATATTAACAACAAGGGGGAAGGAGCGCAAGCCAACATAGGGAAAGAACTAAGATCTAAAGAACATTTAGATAAGTCAAAGGTATTCAAGTCAGTAGGGCCTGATAAAATTCATCCTACTCTACAATCTCTGAACCATTAGCAATTATTTTTGAGAACTCACGGAAGACAGGTGAGGATCCAGAGAATTGAAGAAGGGTGAATGTAGTACCTGTCTTTTAAAAGGAGAACAAAGAGGACTTTTGGAATTATAAACCAGTCCATCTAACCTTGATACCTGGAAAGCTAATGGAACAAATTATTAAACAATCAATTTATAGAGGATAATTGGGTATAAGGAATAGCCAACTTGAATTTGTCTAGAACAAGTCATGCCAAACCAATCTATTTTCCTTTTTTGACAGGTTTCTGGCCTAGTGGGTGGGGGGAAGCAGACATGACATATCTTGATTTCAGTAAGGCTTTGGGCACAATCCCACTACATTCTCATAAGTAAACTAGGGAAATGTCGTCTAGACGAAATTACTATAGGGTGGTACTCAACTGGTTGAAAGATAACAGAGTAGTTATCAGTGGTTTTCTGTCAAACTGGGTGTGTGTGAGAGAATCTATTGGGGTCCTTCAGGGGGCACTGCTTAGTCTAGTACTAGTCAATATTTTCATTAATGGCTTGGATAATTGAGTGGAGAATATGCTTATAAAATTTTCAGATGACAGCTATGTGTGGACAAGATTAGAATTCAAAATGACCTTACAAATTAAAGAACTGATCTGAGAAACAAGATGAAATTCAGTAAAGTCAAGTGCAGAATACTACACTTGGGAAGGAAAAATCAAATGCATAACCACAAAATCGGGGATAACTGGCTAAGTGGTTGTACTGCTGAAAAGGATCTGGGAATTACAGCAGATCACAAATTAAATGAGTCAACAATGTGATGCAGTTGTGAAAAAGACTAATATCATTTTGGGATGTATTAACAAGAGTGTTATATGAGAGGTATACATGAGGTATTTCTCCCGCTCTACTGGTGAGGCCTCAGCTGGAGTACTGGCTCCAGTTCTTGGCACCATACTTTAGGAAAGATGTGGACAAACTGGAAAGAGCTTGGAGGAGAGCAAAATGATAAAAGGTTTAGAAAATCTGACCTATGAGGAAGGTTTAAAAAAAAATGGGCATGTTTAGTCATGAGAAATGACTGATGGGTGACCTGAGAAGTCTTTAAATATGTTAAAGGCTGTTATAAAGAGGGCGATGATCTCTATGTCAACAGGTGGTAAGACAAGAAATAATGGGCTTACTCTGCAGCAAGGTAGATTTTGGTTAGAAAGCAGGAAAAACCTTTCTAACTATAAGGATAGTTAAGCTCTGGAATAGGCTTCAAGGGTTGCGGAATCCCATCACTAGAGGTTTGTAAGAAATAAGTTAGACAAATACTTGTCAGGGATGGTCTAGGTTTACCTGATCCTGCCTGAGTATAGGAGGCTGGACTAGATTACTTCTCGAGGTCCTTTCCAGCCCTACATTTCTATGATTTTTGGGATTGACAGTGACCACCCAGCCTGAAAATAGGTTTGTTTACAAAGGGCTTATGTCTGGAACACTCTCTGTCTCACTTCACATCCATGTCCAGTTTTAAAATGTCTATTCCAACTCCATGCAGGCATTAGAAGACTTTTTTTGTGTTTGTAAAGTTTCTGACAGTATTTCCTCCAGGGGAGGCAGCATTGCTTGGTGTTTAGGACATTGTATTGGTACTAAGGAGACTGGGTTCATTTAGCTTTGCCACTGCCCATCTCAGTGACCTTGGGAAAGTCACTTCCCCTACTTGTGCCTCAGTTTCCTCATATGCAAAATGTGGATAATGATGACCTCCTTTGTGTGAAGTGCTTTGAAATTCAGAGCTATATAAGAGCTAAGTATTATTATTGCCATAATTATTATTATTCCTGGAGAAAATCAAGTTGGCATCCATATCTAGTGAATCCTATCTTATGATATTGCATAGCAAATCTTTTTAAACACAATGGCAAAGCATAAGAAGAATCCTTTCTAAACAGAGAGGGGTAATATTGCTCTTGGTTATACACATACAATCCCATTTTCTTCAACAGAGTTGCACATACTTGAATAAGCACTATTTGGTCATTATATTCTTCAGAGACATCTGTGTGTCTTCAATGACAAGTCTTTGGTAAAACTCCAAGTGCAAGACTCCCGAGAGGTTATGTTCTTCAGTTAATGTTAGAAGTGTACCTTTAAAGAACGGTTATTTTTTGACACCTATGTGATTATCTTGTGTCATTGCTGTATCAGGTAGCTGAATGGTCAACAGTTAACATGTATAGAGATATGTGACATTTAAGTGTAGCAGGAAGGTCTGGTGACTGGCTGACCTAGCGGACTAGTCAGCTTGTGGACTTTCAGGTTCCGCCCGTACAGTCGTCCAGAGGGAGCCCAGCTGTACCCTCAATCACCCCGCTCCCTTCCCCTTCTCTCCCGCTCAGATGGCTCTCCTGAAAGCTTGTCACTACAAAGGAATGGGGGGGAGGGGACAAGGAGAGAGGGGTCCTGGGCCCACCCACTCTAATAAGTCCTGACCCAAGGCCCTAGGTGTCTCTCAGATTGTCCAGCCCAGTTACTGAACTCCCCCAAATTATGTAATCCCCTGGATACTACTTGATAGAACAGAGCTTCTCAGTTTGCGGCAGGCTTAGCAGACTCTCCTCAGTCGCTCATTGTCCAGTTGAGTTAATCAATCTCTCTCAGGGCTTTCAACTCCCAAAGAGGAGGGGGAGCCCAAGTCTCTGATGCTAGTGAAGTCTTCACAAAGCAGTTGCCACTCCCTGCACAGCTCTCAGCATCAGCCTTGCTTCCTGGTGTCACATATGCAGCTCATTGCCCCCTTCCACGGGGTTACAAGTGTAATTTTAAACTGTTCCTCCATTGAGAACATGCCTTGTACCTGTCGAGGGGGTAGGGTCTCCATAGCTCAGTACTGGTCTGCTCCCCACCTTAGTTCAGCGTGGGGCCTGTAGACTCCATCACACAGAGTAATATACTTTTGGAAGAATTTCATATCCAATAGTTTATTTTTGTTTACCACTAAATAAGCCTGATATGAAATGGAATAAAAGGGCACCTATAAAATGCAAATAGGATTAAATGCAGGAGTCCTAATATAGTACATTAAATTATAAATGATAAAAAAGTAACATAATTGCTGGTGTCCTTTTCATCACAGAAGTTATTCAAGCGCATTATGGTTGTTCATATAATCAGTCCTCAGGCCAGAAAATATTCCACTATGTCTACGTTAGCTTTACATATATGCATTTATCTAAAACCCATTCACATAGTAAGCTTATGTAGCTAATATTTATTCATAATAGGAAAAGCAATTTCCAGTGACCATCTAGTTTTGCCCATAGTTAACTTCTGTAATCGTGTGATCTTCTTACTCATCCCCCTCATCGTTCCCATTGAGATAATTGGGGCAGGAACTGTCTCTTTCTTCATGTTTGTACAGCCCCTAGCACAAAAAGGCATCTGGGAATTAGTGCGATAAAAGCAATAAAGGAATATTACTACTATTTATTAATCTGAGTTATCAGTTCATCCTCCTGATGTATTAAAAATATAATGCATACTCCTATTTAGCATGCAATAGACATTATAATGATGATTTGAATTAAAAGCAGTGGAACTGTACAAATTATAAATCAACACAGTGTTTTGGCAATATTTTTTTCTGTTGCTCCTAATTAGGCATAGCAAACTAGAAAATAAACTCATTTTGCCTTATTACCACATTTTTTTTACTTTTTTTGTGAAGCATTTTTCTCTCCTGTTTAGTAGAGCAGATACTAACTTAGAAATCCATGGAAATCCAAATCTTCAGTATGCAGAAGAGCCCTTTGCATTCTTCCAAACCTAGAGAAATCCTGGCACAAGTTAGAGCAGCTTGAAGGCTGCTTTAATACAGTGGTTCTCAACCAGGGATCCGGGCCCCCTAAGGGGCCATGAGCAGGTATCAGGGGGTTCGCCAAGCAGGGCCATCATTAGACTTGCTGGGGCCCAGGGCAGAAAGCCAAAGCCCCACCGCCTGGGGCTCCAAGTCCTGCCACCCAGGGCTGAAGCCGAAGCCTGAGCAACTTAGCTTTGCAGGGCTCCCTGTGGCCTGGGGCCCCAGGCAACTGCCCTGCTTGCTACCACCTAACACTGGCCCTGGCTTATATATGCAGAAAAACAGTTGTTGTGGCCCAGTTGGGCCATGGAGTTTTTTATAGCATTGGAAGTTAAGACCCCCCTGCTTTAACTGATACTAGCTGATAATATCATCAAGGAGCTATGATATCAGTGTGTGGAAGCTCCAGCCAGGTCCCCTATGATAGCAAGAAGGAAGGATTGCATAGGAGCCGTCATGGACATCCCTTACACAGAGGAAATCCTCCAGAGAGCTGCAGATTTAGGCCTTTTTTGCGCTTGTGAAGCAGCGCAAACTGTCTGGAATTAGTCCAGGGACAGAGGACTATTTTGAAAATTATCTGTGCAACATTTTTATTATTGATACCTGTAGGGAGGTACCCTATTTAGAGAATAGCTTGTGTTAGTAGTACAGTTAACTTGAAGAATAGCGGTGGGAGCACATGCATCATGTTTTGATGGGATGGCTTTTCTAAAAATGTCATAAAGAAGTGACGTATTTTAGAAAAAACATATTTAGAATTCAGAGTAAGACTTTAACAAAGAGTTGGAGGTGGGGGGAAACAACCAAAAACGTACACTCCAAATGATGGAGAAATTTTAGATTTTTTTTTAAAAAAATCTCGTTTGTTACTCCGGTGGTCACTGTTCAAAAGTTAACATGCACCAAGAGTTTGAGGTTCCACAATTAATTTCCCTTGAGAGTGTTGGGAAATACGAGAAATACTGCAGTAACTGCTGGAAAATGTATATTCACTAATGGGAATCACTGTCTTTGGATCAAGTTAAAAGAGTGTGTGTGCGTGTGCGCGTGTGCGTAAACATATAGGACAGGGAATGTGTGGTAAGGGTTGTCACCATTTAATGCTTTGGATGCTATATGGCTATATGGACTATTTATCACTAGGTTATAACCATTATAACGAAGGCCAGAATAGGTTGACATTTTCCCTTTAATTACTAGAAACATTTTCTTCATTGAAACTAGGAAAGCTTCGTTTTCTTTTTCTTTTAATCTATTAATCACCATAGGAGAGGTGCCCTACAGGGAATACTGAACTAAAAGCTATTTATTTAAATGCAAAAGTAAAAAAGGTTTAATGAATTAAAAGAATTACAATAAAGTGTGTGTTGTGGGGGGAGGGGAGCGGGATTCTTTGTACGTATGCAAGTCACTCTTGGACTTGAGCTGCATATATTTTAATTGAAGGAGTTTCTAAATATATATTAAATATCATGGGAATAAGATCTGAAACCATCTGTCCCACCAGAGTTCACTTCCCCATATCTGCTATCTCTACTCATTTGTATCCAAGACATATACAAGATTTCTCAGATACATGGGTGCACTTTGATACCATCCAATTAATTGCTGTCACATACTCCAAACATGGCCTTACATCTCTCTTTGGAAATTGGACTGTTGCTACAAGTCCCATTATATTTTCCTGTCCATGTAGATCCAGAACAAAGCTGTTGATTTTTTTAAATATAAAAATCTCCTACTAATGAGCTGAAACAGTTTGAGATAGGTCTGGCTGAGGTTTATTAAACTGTATTAAATTCCTGGTGAAAGTGTGTGTCCTGTTTTCTCAGTGTAAAAGGTTAAAAATGTTCCTTAAAGTTTTGCTTTAAAAAACAACAACCCCAAAATGCACTTAAATAAATCATGGCTAGGCATATGGTGTTAAGGGAACTGAAGACCCAGGGGATAGTTACTGGGATACAGAACCTTTCACTTCTCAGCCACTGGCTGGAATGCTGCCCAGGTCAACAGTGGCTGAAAACTGTTGCCTTCTCACAGCTGCTTGGTGGCAAATGTGAAGTGAATTGTTGGCAGAAGTCTGAGGATCTTGATCTAGGATTGAAACTCCCACAGGGATTTGCAAACAGATTTGGGGGAGGGAGGAAGTCCTGACAACCTTCCCTTTCCAGTCATTTCTTATCCTCTTATTAAGTAAGTAAGAAAGTAAATAAATAAATAATAAAATAAAATTCTGTCCCTCATGGTTACAGAACTAATTTTTAAAATGTGAACTGAACATAAGCCAATGTAGAACTGCCTGCCTGAATCGCCAGACAGCCTCAACAATAGGTCTAAACCTTGGTGATCATAATTTGTGAGGGAGTTAGAAAAAGGTGTCAGGGTTTTTGTGCCCTTCAGATATTGCTAAATGGAAGTGGAAGCTCAGGGGTAGGCAACCTTTCAGAAGTGGTGTGCCGAGTCTTCATTTATTCACTTTAATTTAAGGTTTCGTGTGCTGGTAATACATTTTAACGTTTTTTAGAAGGTCTCTCTCTATAAGTCTATATTATATAACTAAACTATTGTTGTATGTAAAGTAAACAAGGTTTTCAAAATGATTAAGAAGCTTCATTTAAAATTAAATTAAAATGCTGATCTTACGCTGCCAGCCTGCTCAGCCCGCTGCCAGGCTGGGGTCCTGTTCACCTAGGCCGGCAGCGGGCTGAGTGGGGCCTGCAGCCGGGATGCTGGCTGGTAAGGGGCTGGCAGCTGGGACCCCAGACCTGGGGGAGGATTCAGGGGTCAGGGCAGAGGGCTGGGGGTGTGTGTGGGGGGTTCAGGGGTCAGGGTAGAGGGCTGGTGGTGTGTGTGGGGGGGTGCAGGGCAGAAGGCTGGGTGTGTGGGGGGTTCAGGGCAGAGGGATGGGGGCTATGGGGGTGCAGGGCAGAAGGCTGGGTGTGTGTGGGGGTTCAGGGGTCAGGGCAGAGGGCCAGGGAGTGTGTGGGGGGGTGCAGGGCAGAAGGCTGGGTCGGTGTGGGGGGGTTCAGCGGTCAGGGCAGAGGGCTGGAGGGTGGTGTGGAGGTGCAGAGCAGAAGGCTGGGTGTGTGTGGGGGGGTTCAGGGCAGAGGGCTGGGGTGCTCGGCTTGTGGGGGTGCTCCCAGTCCCCTGCCCTGAGCGGCTCATGGCAGGGGCTGGAAGGCATATGCCCTGTTCCACCCGCTTCCCCAAGGTCCCATCCCTACCTCTTCTCTGTCTCCTCTACGGAGCAGCGAGCACTCTGCCACTCGTCCACCTCCCCCTCATAAGGGCCATCAGCTGATCGGCGCAGGGAAGGAGAGGAGGAGGGGCAGGAAAGCACCATGCTGGGGGAATAAGCGGAGGAGGGGGGAAGCTTGGCTGCCGCAGGTGGGCGGGGGGGCTGAGTGGGGCTGGGGGACGGGACCACGGCAGGCAGCAGCTTGTGTGCCGTGTTTGGCATGCATTCGGTAGGTTGCCGACTGGGGTCTCAGTGTAGAAAAGTTTGAGACTCACTGGTTTATTTGAGATGTGTTGGTGGTGCCAGTCCAGTGGACAGATGTCCACATCTCTAACAGGCACCATATGGGATTGTCCTAGCATTAAAAAAATGCTATACAATTAAGTCCAGTCTGTTCGGGAGCATTTTTCAGATCAACAGGTGCTTGGGCAATGCCATGTGATAAAGCTTATAGTGTTGCAGATGTATCTGCTCTGCTAACACCAACTGTCCTGGTTCAGGGGTGAACTGCACCTGTGGTCTCTCCCCGAGGGCACTCTTTCCAAGTGACAGGCCTCTACCTGCACTTCTCCCAACTGGAAGTCCACGATTCACTCCATTAGTCTGGATCAGCAATCTATAGCACCCTGTGTTCCCACTATATGATTACAGGGCAAGCAGTGCTTTATATTCCTTTGCAGTCCCTTAGGAGTTTACCTCTTAGGTGACAGATTTTGTTTCCTTCACCTCACTATGGTTCTACCACTCTTAGACTGGATCCTGCAGTGACAGCAGCAGCCTCCCTGTTTCCAATTGTGTTGGCACCTGCAACACACTTCTCTCTAGGAGCCTGTGACCAGCAGCTGATTAAAGTAACTCAAACTGGAGTGTTGACTATTCACCCCAAGGTACATAGCAAACAGATAGAAAAGTTATAACCACAAAAAGTCTGCATGCCTGGGTCTTGCCTAAACCTTATCACTTCTCTCGAAGTTTAGGGATGCCTACCTGCCTCAGACACATCTTACAGGTCCTCTGTCTCAGACCAACTGCTCCTGCAGGGTTCTCTACCTCTCTGAGTTGCTGAATACTCACTCCCCCATCGCCTTTTTTAAATATTTACAGTCATTTTGATCTGTAGGCTTTGGCCTTGGCAAAACAGTTAGGTAATGTTCATCTGGCATGTCTGAAAAGTAGTTTCCTCTTTAATGGTTCAGCCCTTGTCCCACTGAAACTGTTTACCTAGAGTTGTCTTACCTCTGACCATTTTGTTGTTTCCTGCTTACTCTTCCTAACAGCTCCTTTTAATTGAACTTCATGTAGGCAGACAGGATAATATCAAATAGGATACACTGAAGAACCTATCATGTTTGTAAAAAATAATGCAGCTATCTCCCTTGTTCCACAAGATTCAAGTGCGATGATTATGGTTTGGTTTATTGACATTAAATTTCTTATAAGATGTGCAAAAGAAAACATTATTTTTCCCTTTTTTTTTAAAAAAAAAAGGAAGTTCTCCTTGACTGTCTTTTGTCAAGCATCATCTTTTCCTTTCATTATTATGACTACTACTAGTGGTAGAATGGAATGCTCACCTTTTTTTGTTAATACATTCAATATCTCTCCTTTCGTTTCTGCTGGCAAAGCAGTGTCATATTTGGTACAGAGAAATTACAACCAGTGTTGTACATGGACACATCTATATAGACTTTAGCAGCTTGTCATTCCAAATACACCATTTATGCACCAAAATTAATAGTGGGTTGTTGTTTGCATTATAAACCTTAGTTTTCAGGACATTATGCTATAGAATCTGGCTGTTAAAATGTGTTTGGGGTGAAACAAAGGGGACAAGGTACTGGTCTCAAAGTGTCTCTCTCTGTCTGCTAAACTTGGAGAAATTATGTGTTTTAGTTTAAAGGCAAATTATAGAAAAGATGGAGACTTTGTAGGTTCCAGTGCGCTATTCATCTCCAAAGCCGCTTTTCTTTTTTGATAGAAATGTTGCAGGCCATTAGTCTTGAATGGCAGCTATACCCTTTGGGAATTTTATGAGAAATCTTCACTCACATACAGTATATAAATGAATGAGTTACTTTGTGTATACCCTAATATTTGTTTCCATCAAAAATCCCATAACGTATTTTAGCTCATGAAACTTGCTGTGCTCAGAACAGTACACAATGGATGGCAGTGCTATTCCTCAGACACAGCAATCACTCAGGTTCCTGATCTTTCTCCTAGAAAATCCCTTTCATATGGTACAGTTAGGAGGCTGGCTGCAATAGCTCTGTTAGGAAGTGTATGGTGTATGATTTTTGGGGGGAAGGAAGCAATAAGTCTAAATAATACATGGCATGTCTTTAACATTGTAGCAAGATTTCTGGCAGGTCAAATCGATTAGTTTTTAAGATTAATTAACATATATACTTTTATTGGCAATACAACATCTGAAGAGTTGTGCTATCAGAGGCTCCTTAGCTGGCTACAGCCAATGGATTCTCTCCTTCCATTTTGTCTTGCAGCTGTTTGCCATATAAGTTAGGGACTGTGAAATACAGTTCTGAAAGCCAGGAAACAGAAAGTTAAAAGCTCCAATTCTTCCCTAAATGCCTGGGTACAGAAGAGTACTCTCTGCCGTCGGAGCTCTGCCTCCAAGGTGAAGATTTTAAAACCTAAGTATCTAAGGCTAGGTCTACACTACCCGCCTGAATCGGCGGGTAGAAATCGACCTCTCGGGGATCGATTTATCGCGTCCCGTCGGGACACGACAATCGATCCCCTAATTGACGCTCCTACTCCACCAGCGGAGGTGGGAGTAAGCGCCGTCGACAGGAAGCCGTGGAGGTCGATTTTGCCGCGGTCCTCACAGCGGGGTAAGTCGGCTGCGATACGTCGAATTCAGCTACGCTATTCACGTAGCTGAATTTGCATATCTTAAATCGACTCCCCCCTGTAGTGTAGATGTAGCCTAAAGTTCGCTTCTAAATCCACATTTACTCAGTTAAAGTGTGGGGCATCCAGCAACTTGCATTTACTTCAGTAGGAGGTATTGGCTGCTCAGCACATTAAGGGCCTAAATATGGACATAGAAGTTAGGTTTAAAAGTCTTGGCCCAAATACTGAAGCCCTTCACAGGCAGTTAAGGAAATTAGCTTAAAACCAGTTTTTAAGAGAGGATTGTCTATAGGGATGTGTACCCCTAGTACCTTCTCATCTACTTTGAGACATGTCTTGGTTAAAACTACCACAACGGTATTTTATTGATGATGATAAATAATTTGTCCTTACTTCATCGTATTTTCATTCTGTGGCTCTCAAAAGCTTTACAAAGGTGAGTAGGAATTATCCCTGTTTTACAGATGAGACCACGAAGGCATAGAGTGAGGAAGTGATTTTCCAACCATTGCACACCAGACTTGTCTAGGCTGGGAAGATGAGTGGTGGTTTTAAATAGATCAGCTCATGTGCTATTTATTTATGGCATTTTAAAACATCTTGTGTACACAAATACAGTGATGTTTATAAAGTTACTGTCTGATTGTGGTCAAAACTAGTTTGTAACTAAAGTAGCTTACAGACAGCATTAGCTACTAACTAGCTATGTAGTTTACAATTGGTGTTAATGATTTAACTAGATTTGATCACAATCAGGGAGTACATTTATAAACACTGATATGTCCGACTATGCTATGTGTTTACAAATGTGTTAAGCAGCATATGTTAGCTAACATGACTATACAAACCCCAGATTTGTGGCAACAGATTGTAGATCTCCTGACACCTGGTTGAGGGCACTATCAACTGCAGCTGTAAGGGACCTCATTATCTCTGGAATGGCATCAACTCTGCCTGCCAGAGGAGCGAAGCAGGGGATAGCTAGAAACTTAACTGCGTGCATGCACTGGTCAGGCTCTTTCCATTCAGTTCCCCAGAACATTTAGGCACTGCCCTATTGCATTAGTGAGCCTATTAACTGTAGCAGTCTGTCTCCATTGAAGGTTATAAATATGCTAATAAATTGACCCATATGCCTAACATAAAATTCAGCCCTCTGTAGCGGGCAAGCACAAGGCCTGTGAAAAACATAAGGGGAGACTTAAGTGGTACACATGCCTTATGCTGGCTTTCTGCACAGGTATGAGTTTCACCCAATATGTTTACTAACCCAGGGGTTGCAGTCGGACAAGATCTATCTGTGTATGTTAATGAGAGGCCTGTTGAATATTGACAACATCCTACCAGCAGCCTTAAGAAATATCATCCTAGGAAGTTTAAAAATGACAGACAATGGGACATATACCATACACTTGCCTGCATCCATGGACCAAACAACGCTAAGTTTGCTTCTGTGCATGGATTTCCATATGGTGGTGATGCACTGCTCTGCTGCAACTCTGCAAATGTAGGTTATATTGCTGCAGATACTCAAATCAAAATAAAACACGAGCAGAAGAGATTAGATGACTTTCAGCAAAGTAGCAGCAGTATGAATAAAGGGAACTGTACAAAGAAAACAGGTCTTAAAATGAACATTGTAATGATGTCCTTTTATCGGAAATTATAAATTAACTCTGGAAATCTTCATTTTATTTAGTTTTATTTATGTGTGTATTTATTTTTTTCTGTAGGCTGTGGAAACCAACCTTGCTTCCAAGGATAGTCACTGGGTCTTTGTAAATGAGGTAAGATAGCCAAGAGATGAGCTAGTTTTGTCCTAGTGTTAACTCTTTCATCTACTTTTGTTCCTCTTATTCCATGCATTTAAACAAATCAGACAGAGGCATACACTTTCCATTTTGCTTTTGGGTGATACAAGAATTCAGTTTGTGTGGCTTCATTGTTAGTCCCTCATTTGAATTGGCACAGGCTGAATATCGAAATAAAGTCCCCAGTGTATATGATAACAACTGAAAGGCTGTTCATTTCCCCCCCATAGTGATCTATTCCATTAGCTTTTTAGTGCAAAGAGAGCTGCTCAAAAGACACCTCACCTCACTTTGCAGTCAGAAACCACTGACAATAGTAAAGAACAGTGAGGCTAGATTTAAAGTCTGTCAATTGCTGGCCTATTACAACATGAACTTACATGATATGTGGTGTAACTCTACTGCAGAATTATGTTGACCTTTTGGCCAGAATAATATCAATTCAAGATGTCAATTTACCTATCATGCCCTTGGGGGGCGGGGGGGGAGATTGGGGAGGACCTGTATCTTGTCCTGTCACAACTATTATTTATTTTGTGTTAACACCAAGAGGCCCCAATCAGGATCAATACAGACAAATGTTAAAGTACAGTCTCTACCCTGGAAAGCTTTATACACTAGAATCCCAGATATGCCAATATAATCATTATACATCTCTAATGGCTTAAGAGAACCCATATTAGTTTAGATATTTGTGTTCTTTAATAATGATATTGTAAAGGCTAATAAAATATTTAAATGAAAAAGTGACTAAATCCATTGCCTTAGATTCATATTATATATATATACAACAGCAAAGTTTAACTACTGATTCCTTTGTTCGCTTTTCAGTCTCTTCTTTGCATCTAACAAATAGTTTTTGGTTAAAGTAGCCTTATCTATTAACAGTAACTATAAATTGCATTGTGTCACTATAACTAAATAGGGTGGGAGAAAATCTCTATATACAAAGGTTTATGAATTTCTTCCCTATCCCTGTTACATTTATGTGTCTTCTGCTGTGTCACCTACTGTAATGGCCCAGTAAAAAATATCAGCAAAGCTCACAGTGTGTCAGTAATTTATATTCACATAAAGATAACACACTGAATGTTTCCCACAGCATTTATTATTGGGTTTTGTTTGGATTTTTTGTTGTTGTTCGGATGTTAAAATTCACTTCATAAAGCCTAAGTCTAAATACCCTTAAACAAATAAACAAAAAATCACTACCACAACAAACCTTCAAAAGGTGTCAGGTTTGTTCTTATTTTGAGAGCACAAAATATGCATCTCTTTTGCTGCTAGAGGGTGGATGGGGAAGCCATGCTGGCTAAATGCAAATCTAAAGTATCAATCAGTGGTTCATGAGACAAGAACAAATTAGAATTCCCATATAATGTAATAAAATCTGGGGGACTTGTTATTGCAGGTAGAAATAACAACATAAATATTACTCAGTGATAAATATTGGTTCAAGAACGTATAGACTCTATTAAATCCAATTGAGTTAAAAAAGAAAACTATAAAATATCTCAAATCCATGAAACTCTGGAGCTGGAATATGCAAGCTAAAAGTGCGAGAAATGTCATAATTCTTCCATTTTAATGGGAATGGGTAGGTGTCTGCTTACTCAGGGGTACAGTGGGTTGGTTACCATTTTGACCTCTAATATGGATTGGCAGGAGTTATTAATGTACATTCTTCAGCCCTAAG
Source organism: Trachemys scripta elegans (assembly GCF_013100865.1). Lineage (NCBI taxonomy): Eukaryota > Metazoa > Chordata > Testudines > Emydidae > Trachemys > Trachemys scripta. The sequence goes on from NC_048304.1 coordinate 74,944,653, forward strand.
GAGTCTACATATATAGAAGGGCAGATTCCTTAGGGCTTGATTCTAATTTAAGATACACAGGCATGGATTTGTGCATATCTAAACTTTGTACTTATACATATATGCACAGTGAGAGAGCATCCTGCCCTCATCCAGATACCGCTGTCTACATACCAATGTCCAGTTGACATCAGTGGGGATGTTGGGGCAATGCCATCCCCTGGACTTGCACTGACATGTGCCTATGATTCTCAGATTGGAATCCAGCATTTAATCCACCTGTGGCATCCAGTTTTTTAGAAGCAATTGGAACTGTTATTTTCAATGTTTTCTTCTGTGGGTATTATGCCAGATCAGGCCTATATCATAAAAGGCACATATTGGGGCTAGTGCACAGCCATTTCCTCCCAGAGAGAGATCCAGAGGAAAGCATGCCACGCTCCGCTACTGAGGGGTTCAGCATACTTTTCTGTTAATGGCCAGCCAGCTCCAGTGCAGAAAGGAGCAGAGCCATGACAGTCCTGAGGGGCACTAGCAAGAAGCAGCCCCTAAACTCAGGTGAGCACAAAGCCTACACTGTGTCTTGTCTCCTGCACAGGGAATGCAAAATTGCAGGGTGAAGTACCTCTGTCCTTCCCTCTTGCTCCTTTGCTCATCCATATAAAGATTAGACATAGTCTGGCCTCAATTTTGCAAGGTGCTGAGCACTCTGGTCTGGATGAAACTAAACACATGAGCATGCACTTAACTTTAAGTGCACCAGTGGGGCTGTTCACCTGTTGAAAGTTAATCATGTGCTTAAATGCTTTGGTGGACTGGGGCTGGAGTGCTCAGCATCGTGTAGGATCAGGCCTTACGTGCACATTGCAATCACATGGCCACTCTCCTGCACGCTCCCATGAGGCACATTGTAAGTCTTGATTACACTTTATTTTGATGTGGAAGACCTGAATAACCATCTAAGCTAACTGATTTGCACTGTGGAGATTAGTTAGACTTCAAGCAAACAATCTACCATAGTACTATTTCTTTCATCTTTTATATTCTTGGGCCAGATTGTAAACAACCTAGCTTGCAATAGTGAGCAGCTAGTGACCTAATTATTCCCATTGTAGGCAATGGGATGATTTATGAGCATACCTGGTCATCAATGGGAGGGAGAGGTTTTACAATTTGGCCCTTAATGCTTTATTTACTGTATAAACAATGGAATCCTGGAACCCATCCCCCTCCCCGCTATTCCCCATTTCCCAAATTCAAATTAAGTTCATATCCAGACCTGAACTTCATGACTCAGGCCCATCTCTGTACTCTCCTGTAGTCTGAATGAGTACACAGCATTGATTTATTCATAGGATGTGTCTATGGCAGTTTTGCTATAATTAGACTATTTAATTATCATTATTTGATCACTGAATGGATGTTTGATTATTTTTCATGTCCCCATTTCTGACACGATGGGGTTGAGGTTAAATTTTGGTGTCTGAATTTCTGTTTTCCCACTTATTTTAATCTTTTAAAATAAATAAATACCACCACGTCTGAGAGCAGCAGGGGACCGGCCTTGAATTACGTTGCTCCAATTCAAATCAGTGTCCTACATGTGGTGCTCTCTAATGACCTGAGTCTTTTTCTAGTCAACCCACTGTTCAATTTAGGAGTGGCATTGGTGGGTTTAAAAGGGTTCCAGTCAGCTTCAAGCAAGGGCCCAAACCAATTCCCACTGAAGTCAAGAGGAATATTTTAATTGGCTTCAATAGGACTTGGATCAGGCCAGTGGAGGAAGGAATGCTACAGTGCAAAACCTTTCAGGATGGGGAAATACACTAGGTACACAGGGAAAATAGATAATTACTTCCAATATTTTACCTTTTGAATCACCATTTGATGATAATCCTTCCATCCTCACAAAATACACTTGATATTTCGTATCTAGCTGGTTCCATTGCAGGTATTTTATAATTAAATATTGCTGACATCTCAAAAGCTGTACATTGTGTTTTTGTAATTTTTTTTTGTAGGGAAAAAAATTTACCTCTCAACGATCCCTTATTTTAGCCCATAGTTACCTTATTTCCACTTTATTATTGTAGATTAGTCAAAAATAGAGAATTGAACCAGGAAACCAAGGTTGTGGCCCAAGTTATTATGTATAAAGAACTTCATCCAAATGGTTTAAAACTTTCTGTTTTAGACGCACAAACACTTAAACACTTTTCCTTTTTACATTCTTGGCTTGTGGATGGGCCTTGTGATGCTTTGGAGAGGGATGAGTCTAAATACTTGATTAAATGGTTCAAACACCTTTTGAAAAAGGCAGACTCGAAATTGTGGTTGTATAAGCCTTAGCAAAAGGAAATGAGGATGATAACGTTAGTGTCTTTAGAACCGCTCAATGTGTTTCCAGGGTCCTAGTTCCAAGAAATGCTGAGAACCTGTGACCCCCAGTGATGGCAGTTAGAGTCACTGAGGGTCATCACTTTTCAGCAACAGTCCTCGAAAAATACCATTTGTGCCCTGCAGTTTTTGTTGGAGCCATTCACACTGTGGTGGTCTGGCAGAAGGGTACTCACTCTTCCGGTGTTTCTTGGTGCCATGCCCCAACAGTGTTGTTAATGCCTTTCTTTTTTTATCTTAATATTTGTTTTCTTTTCTATCTCTTCTCTTTCTCCCCCTGACCCATCCCTCCCCCCTTGAATTTTGCAGTGGATGGGGTTATTTAATTCAATTAATCTGGATAATACAAATACCAATAATTCTGGCGGTTCCAGTTTAAAGACAGGATAAAAATAAAGGTGTAGTATAAGTGCCACTCACTATCATTCATTGGCACATTCTGCACTGCCATTTTTGCATATATCTTTTTCTCAACTAATGCAAAATATGTATGACAGTGAAAGTTTAAACAAGAAATCACTGTCCATACTTCAAATCAAATCATGTATTTAATATATTTTCTGACAAACTTGAAGTTCCTGGGAACTGTGTGTCTCATATTTCATTTCAAATCAACTTGAGCCTTAACTATTGTATCTGAACCACATTTATCCTTCATGTGACTGCAGTGACTTTAGTTACAGCAGGGATGAATTCAGCTCTATGTTTCTAGACATCAGTCAATGGGAATGGAAAAGTATATTGTAATTTTACATTGTTTTGATAGAAAGATGCACAGCAAGGAATTGCTGACACTTTCAGTACTTTAAAAATAGATTTAATTATAAGGTGTGAAAAATAAGTCTGAAAACTAAAGGTTAGAGCTTCTACTAGACTGCAGTTTCCATTTGTTGCCCTTCCACTAAACTGATTGTGGTTGATTCAGATTAACCTGCATCTGTTCAGATACAAAAAGGTCCTTATTATTAATTTACAATAACAGATTATTACCCTTCTTTTTCAATCTTATAATTATCACATATAGCACCTGAAGGAATAACAAGCACTATAAGTCAAGCTGCAGTCATTTGTAAATTCTGAAAATGTGAATGTTTGGGCTAGGGTGGAGGGAGGATGTGGATTCGAGGCACTGGATCTTTACTATCTGAATTATTTCAAGAAGTACCACAGGAAAATAGTGAGTTATGGCAAGCATTTTCTCCTATCTTAGATCTAGTAACTAGTTTAGTAACTTGTCACCCAATGTAGTTTAGGGAGGAGATATATTTTTTTTCTTTCTCTAAAGGTTTTGTTAATAAGTTATTTGTGTGCAGATCCATTATGGTTTTCACTGAAGCATTTTAAAGATTCCAAATATGCTGGTGTGAAAAATAAAGCTATCTAAAGAAGGGAGAAACTTAGGCCTTGATCCTGCAAGTTGATCCATCAGCACAGTTCCTAGCACTCATGTAGATTCTTACTAATGCATCTACTTGCAGGGTGGGGGAACCTCAATTTTTTTTTTAAGTGTCTACTGCAAATCACTTGGGCCTGTGCCTATGTGAAATATCAGAAAAGCACTAAACATCTGAGATATATTTCAGATTTATCTTATATGTGAGATACATATAAGAAGTTAGGAAAAGGTGAAAACTGGAGAATAGCAACAGGTTTGCTCTTGTTGGTTTGTCTTACTGTTCCCTTCCTCTGTTCTCAAAGTACCCTTCAATCTGGTTCTTTTTCCAGACACACACATTAAGCATACAAAGAAAATTTAATTGGAGCAAAAACCTACGCTTTGGCACAAAACTGGTTCTCTGCTACCTTGTGCGAATGGCAGGAGGCAGAGAAAACACTTCATGTTGTGCCTCAGCTTCTCCCTTCAGGCTTTGTCGTCCATCCTCAGACAGCAGATAGGTTCACCTGATGATGGACCTTTGAAGGAAAGAAGGCGAAGTGTGGAGCTCTTAGAACATCTACCCTTTCCACCTTCCAAAAGTCTAGATATTAAGCTCATTCTTTTTTTTTTTTCTTTTTTTTCTTTTTTTGCTGTACTTGCTTTCCTTGGTAATATATTTAATATGTTCAGGCGACATACATTATTCTGAACCCCATAGCAGTATGAACAGTTGTTCTATTAGGAACATCAAACAGCCATACCTACCAGTCCAGTGGTCCAGATGCTTCAGAGGAAGGTGAAAGTAATGCAATAATGGACAATTATGCAATTATTAGGGGGAGGGATAACTCAGTGGTTTGAGCATTGGCCTGCTGAACTCAGGGTTGTGAGTTCAATCCTTGAGGGGGCCATTTAGGAGTCTGGGCAAAAATATGTCTTTGGATTGGTCCTGCTCTGAGCAGGGGGTTGGACTAGATGACCTCCTGAGGTCCCTTCCAACCCTGATATTCTATGATTCACATGGAACATTTCTTCCTAACTTCCATCACTTAGTTGCTGGCGTATGCCCTGGAGCATCAACATTTATCTTCCTTAAGAAAGTTTTAAGTTTCTCAATCCTTTTCATACTTTTGAAAGCTTCTGTTATGCTACCTCAAAGTTTCCAGTTAGCTGTGGTCCTGTAACTTTTTGTCAGGTCTTAGACTTGTGAGAGCAAAGGTTTTCTTTGTTATCCTACCTGGCACCCTTTCCAAAGACCTCCTTGCCAAAGGATGAACTCCTTGCCAGAGGATCTTGTGAAGGCCAAGACTATAACAGGGTTCAAAAAAGAACTAGATAAATTCACGGAGGATAGGTCCACCAATGGCTATTAGCCAAGATGGGCAGGTATGGTAGCCTCTGTTTGCCAGAAGCTGGGAATGGGAGACAGGGAATGGATCACTTGATGATTACCTGTTCTGTTCATTCCGTCTGGGACACCTGGCATTGGCCACCGTCTGAAGAGAGGATACTACGCTAGATGGACCTTTGGGCTGACCAAGTATGGCCGCTCATATATTCTTATGTTCTTATGTAGAACGGGGTCATGCTTGAGTTGATTGCTTGATGTATAAACATACATGAGGCAAAAATCAATCCTGGAGTAAATGCTTTAGTCCAGGGTTGAACGTGTTGAATGCCACATAATGTGTAAACTATACGGGGGGAAAAAAATCTCTCTATGGTTTACTTAGTCGCTTCTTGTCATTAGAAAGAATTTGTTATATTATTTGTAGTATAAAGAAGGAAAAACAAGTACGAATTGTAAGATTGGTAATGCATAGATAAATTGTGTTCAGAGTTATTTGGCAAGAACAAGGCTGATTGTTGCTGATAGTATTTCCTAAGGGCCCTCCTCCCACATCTGGTTGTGCTAACTTAAAATTATTAAATATGTTGTTTTATATGAATACTTTATTCTGTTTCTTAATGTGTATGATGCTAAACATAAATATAGGCATTTAAATACTTCAGGAACCAATTTATCACAGATGAAAATCTGTGTTTGCAGTAATAAAATCTGAAATGTATATCTTTACGCTAATAGCTACAGGAATAAGGTACTATACAGGTTATAAAATGCATTGGAAAGCAACGCATCGAATACAGACCTAATTAGAAAATGAAAGAGAGTGTAGTCTTATACAATCAAAGGCAAACTAGAAGAGAACCATAAATGCACCCAATGAAGGCAGTGGACAGGCATTTGGTCTCTTTAATCCACAGAAAATATCTTGGCAGAAAGAACTTGCATCCAGTAAAGGTGCTGTTGAAAATGCTGTTTGAGGGTAGCGACAAAGAGCAACTACTATAGCGACTGCAATTCCAATGAATCTGGATAACTTCTTCAAAACTAGGCTGATGTTTGAGAAGAGAAATGCTGTATGCAGTGGTCTTGTAGTCATGTTGATCCCAGGATATTAGAGAGACAAGGTGGATTGCGGTAATATCTTTTTTTGAATATACTTCAGTTAGTGAGAGAGACAAGCTTTTGAGCTTACACAGAGAAATGTTGACAGTTCTGGGGGGAAAGTGCCCCCTATCATTTGCAAGAATAAAAAGATTAAAAAGCAGATTGGGAGGGAGAAAAAGAATCGGATTCAAGAATGGGAGCAGGAAAAGTCAGGCAGGGACTTCGAGCACTAATGGCAAAAATCATCTCTCTCTCAAAAACAAAAACAAACAAACAAAGAAAAAACATGCCTTGAGAGAGTGAAGAATCCTGTACAAACTGATTAGAATATCTGGATAACAACATCACTAGACTGTGAATCAAAAGAATTAAGCTGCAGTAGACCTCATTCTTCACCATTATCTCTTCCCAGTTAGGTTGATGGTGTGTACTGCATCTACTGCTACTATCATCTAAATCTCCAGAGATCTCACTGATTGATTTGGTTGGAATAAACACCCAATAACTGTATGTTTACCTGTCTTAACTGAACAGCCAAAGCCATGTAGAGGAGAAATTCATAGATTCTAGGACTGGAAGGGACCTCGAGAGGTCATCGAGTCCAGACCCCTGCCCTCATGGCAGGACCAAATACTGTCTAGACCATCCCTGATAGACATTTATCTAACCTACTCTTAAATATCTCCAGAGATGGAGATTCCACAACCTCCCTAGGCAATTTATTCCAGTGTTTAACCACCCTGACAGTTAGGAACTTTTTCCTAATGTCCAACCTAGACCTCCCTTGCTGCAGTTTAAACCCATTGCTTCTGGTTCTATCCTTAGAGGCTAAGGTGAACAAGTTTTCTCCCTCCTCCTTATGACACCCTTTTAGATACCTGAAAACTGCTATCATGTCCCCTCTCAGTCTTCTCTTTTCCAAACTAAACAAACCCAATTCTTTCAGCCTTCCTTCATAGGTCATGTTCTCTAGACCTTTAATCATTCTTGTTGCTCTTCTCTGGACCCTTTCCAATTTCTCCACATCTTTTTTAAAATGCGGCGCCCAGAACTGGACACAATACTCCAGCTGAGGCCTAACCAGAGCAGAGTAGAGCGGAAGAATGACTTCTCGTGTCTTGCTCACCACACACCTGTTAATACATCCCAGGATCATGTTTGCTTTTTTTGCAACAGCATCAAACTGTTGACTCATATTTAGCTTGTGGTCCACTATAACCCCTAGATCTCTTTCTGCCGTACTCCTTCCTAGACAGTCTCTTCCCATTCTGTATGTGTGAAACTGATTTTTCCTTCCTAAGTGGAGCACTTTGCATTTGTCTTTATTAAACTTCATCCTGTTTAATTCAGACCATTTCTCCAATTTGTCCAGATCATTTTGAATTATGACCCTGTCCTCCAAAGCAGTTGCAATCCCTCCCAGTTTGGTATCATCCGCAAACTTAATAAGCATACTTTCAATGCCAATATCTAAGTCGTTGATGAAGATATTGAACAGAGCCGGTCCCAAAACAGACCCCTGCGGTACCCCACTAGTTACGCCTTTCCAGCAGGATTGGGAACCATTAATAACAACTCTCTGAGTACGGTTATCCAGCCAGTTATGCACCCACCTTATAGTAGCCCCATCTAAATTGTATTTGCGCAGTTTATCGATAAGAATATCATGCGAGACTGTATCAAATGCCTTACTAAAGTCTAGGTATACCACATCCACAGCTTCTCCCTTATCCACAAGACTCGTTATCCTATCGAAGAAAGCTATCAGATTGGTTTGACATGATTTGTTCTTCACAAATCCATGCTGGCTGTTCCCTATCACCTTACCACCTTCCAAGTGTTTACAGATGATTTCCTTAATTACTTGCTCCATTATCTTCCCTGGCACAGAAGTTAAACTAACTGGTCTATAGTTTCCTGGGTTGTTTTTATTTCCCTTTTTATAGATGGGCACTATATTTGCCCTTTTCCAGTCTTCTGGAATCTCTCCCGTCTCCCATGATTTTCCAAAGATAATAGCTAGAGGCTCAGATACCTCCTCTATTAGCTCCTTGAGTATTCTAGGATGCATTTCATCAGGCCCTGGTGACTTGCAGGCATCTAACTTTTCTAAGTGATTTTTAACTTGTTCTTTTTTTATTTTATCTGCTAAACCTACCCCCTTCCCATTAGCATTCATTATGTTAGGCATTCCTTCAGACTTCTCGGTGAAGACCGAAACAAAGAAGTCATTAAGCATCTCTGCCATTTCCAAGTTTCCTGATACTGTTTCTCCCTCTTCACTAAGCAGTGGGCCTACCCTGTCTTTGGTCTTCCTCTTGCTTCTAATGTATTGATAAAAAGTCTTCTTGTTTCCTTTTATTCCCGTAGCTAGTTTGAGCTCATTTTGTGCCTTTGCCTTTCTAATCTTGCCCCTGCATTCCTGTGTTGTTTGCCTATATTCATCCTTTGTAATCTGTCCTAGTTTCCATTTTTTATATGACTCCTTTTTATTTTTTAGATCGTGGAAGATCTCATGGTTAAGCCAAGGTGGTCTTTTGCCACATTTTCTATCTTTCCTAACCAGCGGAATAGCTTGCTTTTGGGCCCTTAATAGTGTCCCTTTGAAAAACTGCCAACTCTCCTCAGTTGTTTTTCCCCTCAGTCTTGATTCCCATGGGACTTTACCTATCAGCTCTCTGAGCTTACCAAAATCTGCCTTCCTGAAATCCATTGTCTCTATTTTGCTGTTCTCCCTTCTACCCTTCCTTAGAATTGCAAACTCTATGATTTCATGATCACTTTCACCCAGGCTGCCTTCTACTTTCAAATTCTCAACGAGTTCCTCCCTATTTGTTAAAATCAAGTCTAGAACAGCTTCCCCCCAGTAGCTTTTTCAACCTTCTGAAATAAAAAGTTGTCTCCAATGCAGTCCAAGAATTTGTTGGATAGTCTGTGCCCTGCTGTGTTATTTTCCCAACATATATCCGGATAGTTGAAGTCTCCCATCACCACCAAATCTTGGGCTTTGGATGATTTTGTTAGTTGCTTAAAAAAAGCCTCATCCACCTCTTCCACCTGGTTAGGTGGCCTGTAGTAGACTCCTAGCATGACATCTCCCTTGTTTTTTGCCCCTTTTAGCCTAACCCAGAGACTCTCAACACTTCCATCTCCTATGTCCATCTCTACCTCAGTCCAAGTGTGTGCATTTTTAATATATAAGGCAACACCTCCTCCCTTTTTCCCCTGTCTATCCTTCCTGAGCAAGCTGTACCCATCCACACCAACATTCCAATCATGTGTATTATCCCACCAAGTTTCAGTGATGCCAACAATGTCATAGTTGTATTTATTTATTAGCACTTCCAGTTCTTCCTGCTTATTCCCCATACTTCTCGCATTTGTATATAGGCATCTAAGATACTGGTTTGATCTTTCCTCCCAGTTTTGTCCTGACCCTCCTTTCTCTCTGACAATATAGCCCACACTACCTCTCGTTTCCGACCCATCTCCCCGGTCTCCATGTTCCCCACTTACCTGTGGGCTTTGCTCACCTGTCCCCGTCGAACCTAGTTTAAAGCCCTCCTCACTAGGTTAGCCAGTCTGTGTCCGAATAGGGTCTTTCCTCTCCTTGAAAGGTGAACGCCATCTCTGCCTAGCAGTCCTTCCTCAAACAGCATCCCGTGGTCTAGGAAGCCAAATCCCTCCTGGCGACACCATCTTCGCAGCCAGGCATTCACCTCCATGATGCATCTGTCTCTGCCCGGGCCCCTACCTTTGACAGGAAGAATTGAAGAGAATACCACCTGCGCTCCAAACTCCTTCACCCGTGCTCCCAGAGCCCTGTAGTCACTCTTGATCCGCTCAGTGTCACACCGCGCAGTATCATTTGTGCCCACATGGATGAGTAGCATGGGGTAGTAGTCAGAGGGCTGGATAATCCTCGACAATGCCTCCGTAACGTCTCGGATACGGGCCCCCGGCAGGCAGCATACCTCCCGAGATGAAATGTCAGGGCGACAGATGGGCGCCTTCGTCCCCCTCAGCAGAGAGTCTCCGACCACCACTACCCTTCGTTTCCTATTCGCAGTGGTGGCAGCAGACCTCCCAGCCTTAGGGGTACGAGGCTTCTCCTCCTTTACTGTAGGGAGTGATTCCTTCTTTCCTGTATCAAGAAGAGCATAACGGTTACCTATAACCACGGCAGGAGGGTTCGGAGCAGGGGTGGAGCACTGCCTGCTGCCAGAAGTAACCAGCTGCCAGTGTCCACCCTGAGCCATCTCCTCCTCCACCAGTGGTGTATCAGCAGTCCTGTGTACTGGGACAGCTACCTCAGCTGTCTCCACATGGACACTGTCGAGGAATTGCTCGTGGATTCGGATGCTCCTCAACCTAGCCACCTCCTCCTGTAGCTCTCCCACCTGCTGCCTGAGAGATTCCACCAGCAGGCACCTCTCACATTGGATGGTCCCCCCAGCGTGGATATCAGTAAGTGGAAATTGCAAGTTACAGTCTCTGCAAAACCACACCAGGATCTGGGTAGAGGCATCCATGCTCAGGCGCTCTGTCTGGCTACAGGCACAGATGGAGGAGACAGAAGCAGTGCTGGCACAGGTGTTGCGGGTCTTCCTAACCATCGTAAGCCTCCCTCTGTCAAACTCCCGTCTGCAGCCCCCTGTCAGCTGAAAGGGTTGTTTAAGCAAGAAGTTTTGGATGTAGTTGGTTTATAGGTATTAAGGGGAATCAAGAGAAAACAATTGAATCAATTAACCTGTCTTCCCTCCAGTTTTTGTTGTACTCTTAATCTAACTCTAGTCTTTGTCATTCTCTGCTCCATTCTGTAGGCCCCTCTTCTCTTTGCTCCTGTACTTCCAGTTGTAGGAGGCCATTTATTATTTGATAGACAAGACAGTGTTTTGTAATGTCTGCTCTGGTCTGGATTCTCTTACTTTCCATTTCCAGCCTGTAGTTCCATCATTTGTGCCATTCGGCATTCTCTCTTCCTTTTACAATGTCAGACACATCCAGTAAGCCATTGTTCCTTGCCCCCTTACTTTGAGGCTCAAGTGATTTAGGTTATTCAGTTATCAGGCTACAGCTTCCTGAAATCTACACTATCATTTTCCTTTATAAAATATTTTCAAAAGGTTGAAAAAAAATTGATGAATAAGAGGGAGGGAAGAGGGAGAAATAATCAAATGAAATGAATTTTGAGGAGCTAAGAGGTTTTTTCCTTCTCTTCCTATGAGAGAATATTTTATTTACAGAATAATAGGCAGCAGTGTTTTGCTCAGTACAGTACTTGTAGGGAAATGATGGGAAACATATGATTCACACAAATGATCCCAAAGTGATTATTGTTCATTCTTCCCTTTTCAATTTAAAGCAAATCTGCCAGAAGATTTGGACCTAGCCTTTCTTTATAGTGTATGCACATAGTATGAAGTAGGAGCCAGATCCTCACCTGCTGTAAATCGGCGTAGCTTTGTTAACTTCAATGAAATTAAAGCTGATTTACATCTGGAATTTGTGTATCTAGCTGTCTGCATTCATCAGACAGCAAATTTTTAAATATAATAATTGTTTAGAAGAAAGCTCTCTCACATCTAATACCAAGAAAAATAAATATTTAATAGTTGTATGAGGCTTTTGTACTTTATTTTCTTATAAGAAATCAGGTATTTATTTAAAAAATCAAATGCAATGAATGCCCTACTTACACTTTTAAATTAAGAACTCCAAAATCAGGTGAATTGAACAAAAATGCAGAGACTTTTCTTCAAAAATAACAGAATTGCACAAAGGACACTGAAAATCAGGACAAAATTCTGTACAGTCTAAGAATTTATAATTCTTTGCAGTTATTTCAGATTTGGCAAAGAACATTTTCCCAAGCAAAATTTAGTAATTCAGAATATCTCTAAAATTACCCCAGTCCAGTTCCAGGTAACATGTATTTTATATTTGCCTACAGAAATCTTCCTTAACTCCATTTCTTAAATGACTAATATATTTGGCCCTATATAGCTTTTTCCATAGACTGTTTATTTTTCTCTTTTTATATAAGACACATGAAATATAACACTTTCAAGTAGGGCTGTCGATTAATCACAGTTAAGTCATGCAATTAACTAAAAAAATTAATTGTGATTAAAAAAAATTAATTGCGACTAATCAAAGTTTTAATCACACTGTTAAACAATAGAATACCAATTGAAATTTGTTAAATATTTTGGATTTTTTCTACATTTTCATATATATTGTATTCTGTGTTGTGAAATCAAAATGTATATTACTTTTTATTAAAAATATTTGCACTGTAAAAATTATAAACTAAAGAAATAGTATTTTTCAATTCACCTCATAAAAGTACTGTAGTGCAATATCTTTGTTGTGAAAGGGCAACTTATAAATGTAGATTTTTTTTGGTTACATAACTGCACTCAAAAACAAAACAACGTAAAACTTCAGAGCCTACAAGTCCACTCAGTCCTACTTCTTGTTTATCCAATCGCTAAGACAAACAAGTTTGTTTACATTTACAGGAGATAATGCTGCCCTCTTCTTATTCACAATGTCACCTGAAAAGTGAGAACAGGCATTTGCATGGCACTTTTGTAGCTGGCATTGCAAGGTATTTACGTGCCAGATATGCTAAACATTCATATGCCCCTTCATGCTTCAGCCACCATTTCAGAGGACATGCTTCTATGCTGATGATGCTTGTTTAAAAAAAAAAGTGTTAATTAAATTTGTGACTGAACTCCTTGGGCGAGAATTATATTTCCCCTGCTCCGTTTTACCCACATTCTGCTGTATATTTTATGTTATAGCAGTCTAGGATGATGACCCAGCACATGTTGTTCATTTTAAGAACACTTTCACTGCAGATTTCACAAAACGCAAAGAAGGTACTAATGTGAGACTTTGAAAGATAGCTACAGCTCTCGACCCAAGGTTTAAGAATCTGAAGTGCCTTCCAAAATCTGAGGGGGACGAGGTGTGGAGTCTTAAAAGATCAACACTCTGCTGCAGAAATGACAGAACCTGAACCACCAAAAAAGAAAATCAGCCTTCTTCTGGTGGCATCTGACTCAAATAATGAAAATGAACATGCGTCTGTCCACACTACTTTGGATTGTTATTGAGCAGAACCCGTCATCAGCATGGATGCATGCAAATGTCTTGCGGCCCACCAGTGGATTACCCTGATGGGCCGCGGCCGAAGGTTGTCAACCCCTGTGAGTTCATGAAACTCATGGCCCTTGTTGCCATTCAAGTTAATCCTCTGATTTTTCTCAGGGATCTACTTCCTGGAAATCTCTTTTGGCTCTTTAAATTATTAATATCATTAACAGTTATAATTTTCTGTCATTACCTCTAGGAAAATAGAGATTTTAATGTGAAACTTAATTGTCTCATTTTGCAATTTGTGCTATGATAGCTGAACACAACTAAAGTATATTTAAATATTTCCCTGAGCACATTGTGAGGTATTCCAAACTAACTAATTGATGTTCTTTGTGTATAAATAGATAAATAGGTGCTATGACTGACCACCACTTGCAGTGCCGGCTTTACGTGTAACAATCTATGTGACCAGGAAGAGCAGACATTTTATTTTTGAGTCTGGGCTGTGGGCTTTACCTAGCAATTTTATCTTTCCTCAAAGATTATTCATATGTACCAACAGCCTGAATAAAAAATAAGTTGTTCAAATTTACATGTATTTGCATAACTTTACATAATATATTTAATAACACATTATTAAAGTGTTTGAGGCTGGTATTGAGGCTTCCATCTCCCCTCCCTTGGCATGTGTGAAGTCCCAATGGCATGGGGAGTATGTGCCAGATCTTTCCCTGCTGTACTCAAGGCAAGAATCAGTGTGCTCCAGGGAGCTGCTTCTAGCTCCTTTCCCCTGGGTGAAGCTGGATGATGCTCTTTCCTTTCATCTCTACCCTTTTTCTTTCTTATTCTTCAGCCGGGTATACAATGGGGTGAGAAAGATGAGAATAAATGACCAAGGTTAGAAAATATGGGAGAGCCTGGGTAGGAACCTCCAACACCTCGGTTGTCTGGCAGGTGTTCTATGATCACCATTAAAACATGTTAGACAGGATATGTCTCTCTCTCACTCTATCAGGCCTCCCTCACGGTAGTGTCTATGTACCAGCATGGAATTTTGTTGTAGCTCTTATGTCACACGCTCCCTAACATAGCACATGGACTGGGGAAGGAGGGTCAGCTATCCTTATGCCATGCTATTCCCAGCTGCTGAATCAACCCCTTGCTTTCAGCAGTTAGGCATGGGAGACAGACAGATGTAGTATCCAGCATTTACACATCCCCATTCCCTGCACTGCAGCTGGCTTGTGCCAAAACAGCCCTAATGACCCTCAAATTGACTGAAAAATCAGGGTTAAATTTCTGTTAAAAAACAAACAAAAAACTCAGCGGCCAAATAGTTAAGCAGAGCACTTCCTCTATCTGTTTCACAAAGTGAAGAAAGATTTGTATCATGTATATGAAAAAAGGAAATCACTTTTAAATAAATAATTAGACAAATTAGGGCTTAATTATAAATCCTTTGAAATGGCTTTTTTTTCTGCCTTCGTGGAAAACTATTTTCTGAATACACACAGTTGTCCTGATTGATATAAAACAAGAGTCCACTGCACATATTTTTTGTCCTTTTTTGGGTTACTTTTTATTTAATTTTCATTCTTGGGATTCAGATGAACTTTCTGTGCATGATATTTATCATACCTACTATAAAACTAGAACTGCAAGCATTTTGACAAATGGGATGCAGTGTCTAGTTTTTAAAACACCAAGGTGAGAGTTGACATCTTAGGGTTCAGTCCCTGGCTGTGCTGTTGACTTGCTTCATGACCCTGGGAAAGTCAATTAGCTTCACTGTGCCTCAGTTTCCACATCTCTAAAATGGATTTATCCACCAGTAGATATGGGTGATTGATGGGTGAAAGCTGTCATGGCTGAACATTCCCCCAAGAAGTTCCTCTGCAGATCCCCACCTTAGGAACAGCGTGTCCTGCTAAGTGAGTCTCAGACTTATTCACTGTAATTAAGCCATGCACATGCTCATGAGTCTCAGATCAAGTATTCTGGACCTGAGGTTATGAGACCCTGTCCCCTAAATGTCTATTCATCAGTTTGTGCAGCCATTGAACCAGCCTTTGCCTCCTGTGTAGGTTAGTTGAAAGTTCTTGCTAATTTAAATTGTTCTTTTTAAAAAAAAGTTTCTTGTTATTTAACCTCACTCCGTTGGAGTTTGTGTGTGAAGAGGCTTGCCCCAGAAGGATAACTGATGAGAAAAAAGATGAGGCAAGAGGTATCCCATAAAAATGTTTCTTACTAAGACCAGCATACCAAATGGTTAGGCACCCTGTCTGGCTTCCCACAGAGAAGAGAAACTCCAGGCATAAAGCAATCTGCCTGGAGGATCTTTTGGAGCCTTCAGGACACCTGTGGAGTGCCTGAGCACTGGTTCCAGTAAAGGCATCAGGAGCTTGCCTGAATTCAGTAACAATTCTCAAAAGCCCTCCATTCAACTTCTGGGAGACTATATTATGTATTTTACCCCCACCAGTTGGCCTGTCATTAGTATCAGGATATTCACCTTCTGCAAAGTTTAAAAAAAATATTCCTAAAACAGACTGGAAATTGGCAGAAAAGGACTAAAATGAGCCAAAGCTGCCGTTCTAGTCTACCAAACCACATAATTATAATAGCCTCATGGTCGTTTCACTCACAGCTTGAGAGCAAAAGTGAAATGAAAACAAAATACTTATTTCTTTCATGTTAAAAATTGAGGGCCAGATTCACTGCTGCTGACAGAACACCAGCTGCAGGGCCCCTTGACAGAATGGAGGAAGCACAGCAGCAAACCCCACTCCAAGAGGGGCTCAGGGCTGGTTTGTGCAGCTTAGAAATTGGGTTGGACCAGCTGTGGAGAAGGTGTGGCCAAAGCACCTGGGAGAAGAGCTGATTCAGACATTCAGATTCCACTAGTGGAGCTTCTATGGAGCTCTAACCAGAATTAAAAACTGTTCCCTTCTGTGTCCCTTTTGAAAGGAAGGTAATAGGCAGTACCATTGGTTTGCCATTCCCTTGGGGGAATCCCTCACAGGAAACAGGAGTTAACAAATAGCCACCCTACAGCAATTTCAGTAGTGAACTAAACCCAGGATTTTAAAATCATTGTATGTCCCTAGTCAAAAAATAGTTTTTAATATAAAATATGTAAACCATGTGCAATTAACTTCAGCTGCAATGTACAGGCAATAGAAGCATCTTTTTGTGCTAAAGGAGTTTAGGGAGCTAGGACATTGAAGGTCTGGCAGGGAAACTTTAGTACTAACCAAGCTTGAAGAAGAAACTTAGGCTGTGGTTTGTGTTTGTGGTCTCTGCTATTTACCCTCATCTTTGACCCAAATTATGCTGTGCAAGAACATGTGCATCCCTATATTAATTAATCTCTTCCTCTTTCTTGAGGCATTCTTCAACTGGATGCCTTTCTCTTGTCATTCCTCTCAACTTGTACATTTACTTTGAAGTGGTATATACTTTGTTTAAACTAGCACCACCCAAAAGAAAGCATATACTCTATTTTTTCCACTCATTCAGACTGGAACGTGTGCAGCTTCGTAGAAGATAGTGTTCTAACAATGGCACCTCATTAGTAGCAATGCAACTTCTGAAATCTTCTGTGCTACATTTAAGCAAATTCGGCATTATGAAGCAAAGCTGTGAAAGCTTCGGCAGTTTCCTATGGGAGCCTGTTCCAAGACAGGCAAGATTGGTGGTGTTCCTTCCTTCTTCCTTTACTTTCTTTCTTCCAAATGTTTCTGGAACAGTGAAGATACTACAGCATTCATTATTACCCTGCACGTTAGCTGATAAACTGAAGCCAAGGGTATACCTAGCAATTAAAAATGACAAATACACTGAGCAATTAAATGTCTCCAGCTCACATAATCTCCATAATTGTCCATAATCTCACAAAACAGAATTGCTATTACATAGAATATCATCATTTAATATATCATGGTGTTGCAGCTGGCTATAAATGCCTATCAGTGTGTTAATAAAAGGACTTATGAATCACCATGAAACCTGTTGCCTGTGTCATGACATAAGTCACTCACTTTATACCCTTGAACCTACAGTCTTTTTTTGTTTCTGTCTCTGGTGACTGTTGAGGTGGAATTTGACCAATGACTTTGGATTTTCTTCTTAACGTGGTCCATTTCTTTTCTCTTTTCCTTCAACTACTTTGTCTTCTTTCTATCCTGCATTTTTTCTTTTCTTTGTCGTAATCTTTAAGTGTTTTTCATTATCTGTGATGATGTTTTTTCTGTAATGAAAAAGTCAAAAACATTCAGCCCAAGATTTTCAAAAATGGGTGCCTAAATTCATATCTAGACATCTCAGTAAATGATTTAACTTTCAAGAGGGCTGGACACCCAGTAGCTCCCTTTCACTTGTATGAAGTATCTAAAAAATAACAAAATTTACCTTTTGACTTCAAAGGTAGCTGACAGGGGCTTAGCACTTTTAAAAATCAGGCCACCTATTTAGTTGCCTAAATATGGCTCTAGAAGTCGAATTTTAGGCACCTATTTTTGAACATTTCTGGTCGAAATCTAAGAGAAGATTCTTAACATCCTGATCAAATAAAATAAAAATGCATTCTAACATCCAAAGCTTTGAGAGAAATCACTGGTAGTGTAATGCACTTCCAAATGTCTACACAATTACGGTGCTATTAACAAGGGAACCCAAAAGGTGGTGGTTGATTCAGAAAAATGTCCAAGATTGGGAAAAGAGGTCAAGGCAACCATTTTTCCTTAGTAAAAATGCAGGGGTAGTCTCAAGCTGATCTCAACCAGCTTAATTAAGATACAAGATGTTTTCCTTAACATAGATGCAGGTTAACATCATGGCTATGTCAAGTTTAGTTTACATGTGTTAACAAAGCCTCACCTAATCTTGACTTCTTTTGCTAATGTGGTTAAACTGTCAAAAGATTTCAGATGCTTATCAGAACTCTCCATACCCTTTAGTCTGCAAAATAGGACTGTTAATCTTACAAAATGTGGGTTTTCTCATGAGATTTTGGTCGGGCCAGGATTATCGTAAGAACAGCCTTTCATATGTTGTTTTGCCACTTATGCTTTTGGTCCCAAGCAGGATCAGGATGTGATGAGGCACAAAATGACATGCTCTTAAAAAAAATGACCTAAAAATTTTAACCAACTTACTTTCTGCTTGAATGCGGTTTAGACTTTGGATGAAAGCACTTATTGGTCCTTGTTTAACCAAGCTATTTTAACCATCTCATTATTTTGCTATGATAAGCTAAGTAGCTAATGTATAAGAAGAGCCAAGATAGCTTGGGCATAAAAGGTGCTGTATAATGCTGAGTTCTAGTCTGTTTTAAATGATGCATATAAAACATTCCCATTAACATACACAAAGTAGGAACATTTGTCCTGAATTGAGTCTATTAAAAAAATTCAGGGTCATTTTCTGTTTAGAATATTTGATCAAATAATGGCAGGAATACAAGAAATATGTGTCAAGAAATGTGTGTTGTTTTGTTTAAAAGGACTGTGTTTCTCTTCACAGGAAATCAGTGATAATGAAATATTAGAACTGGTACACAGTGCTCTCGGGAGGATGACGGTTATCCGGCAAATCTTCCCTCTGTCAAGAGACAACAATCAGAGATGCATGAGAAATAATCATAGAATATCTTCATTGCTCTGTGATCCACAAGAAGGCTATCTGCAGATGCTGCAGGTCAGTAAAGTGTTGGTGCTTGCGAAGGTCCTTAGGAACATGACATGAGATAGTTGTGTGTGTGATTGTGAAGCTTCACAGGAAACAAAGGAAGGAAGAAGTAAAATGAATACCTTAAATCTCAGCATGCTGAAATTGAGTGGGATAGTTCCTGACTAACCTTAATTATCTAGTTTCCTTCCTTTCCTGGGCCTGAGTGCTTTAGATCTGACATTGTCTGCATAAAGTATTAGCAGGCAGTTAAGTTGATTTTAAGTTGATTTGGGGCATTTCATTCCATAACCTCTCTGTGTATATAAATATAGATATAGATATATAGATGATATAGAATCATGTTTTGTTGTTACGCAATTCCAATTTTGCCTAAATACTGCATTTATGCCTATTAGCCATTTCATGTGAAAGGATTAATTTGTGAGGACTGCAGAGTTAAGTTATGTATTGGGATATAGAGCTTTTCACTTCCAAGTATCTGATTCTATGTGTTCCATATCAGCAGTGACTGGACATCACTAACATCTGATGGTTATTTGGCCTACGAGAAATGCACTACTGATATTAGTGCCATTTTGTAACAGTCTAGGCTATTGAAACCAACATCTCAAGCCCTGTTGGAAGATCTCTCTTATTGGCAAGATATCTATTCCAGATGCCAAGATTCCTCAAAATAAGGTGCAAGATCAAAGCAACCTTTTAGTGAATTAAGTGAAAGTAAAAAGTGAATAGAGAATATCTGAATGAACTATATGATGAAGATCCAGGGGGACTTGTGCTCCTAAGTCACTGAGGCATTTTTAAAAATTGCATCCATAGTACTGAAGAAAGATGCTAGATAGAACTGAAAACCTTTATTTATTCACAAGGTAGGTGAAGCAAAGGCAGTTGCAGAACAAGGTGCCTCCTACACTACCCAGCCAATGTGCTAGAACACTGACTTGATGGGGCAGGGCAGGAGAATACCAATGTGATTGAAAGGGTAGTTCATAGTCCATGTTCATTCAGAACCTGATCCAAAGCCTCATGAAGTAAATGGGATTTTCCTTGGCCATGTTAATACTATCCACCCAATGAGGGTACCAGCTGTAACAAGTGTCACTGATAGCAGATATTGGCCCTGTGTGGGTAATGTACTTTTTGCAACTCCAGGCACTGTATGTTTGAATACTGTGCATCATATAGTCAGATACTGTATAGAAATAGAGCTGCATTATAGTGGTGTAGTTGGCAAGTAGATTCAGACAATATGGATTTTAAAGTAAAGATTTCTTACTGCAGTAAATCGTTTTGAAGCCTTAGAACTGAGCTTTCTATTCACCTTTACTGCATCAGTATTCCTTTTTAATTAAAAGGACCCTGTGAAGATTTTTCATAATTTTCTCAAATTCAATATTTACTCATTTTATTCACCTGAAATTTTGTAATTTTTGCAAGCTATTTCTATTTTGAAGGCACCCTGATTTCTTACTGAAGGTCAAGTCTCAAGTGCAGGACTGCTGTCAGATTTTATTGTTTTATAAGAAAAACAATACTAATTTAAAAAAAAAGAAAATAGTATAAAAAGGCAGCCCACAACAAATTAGATGGATTTTATAAGCAAATAGTAATAATGAATGGTTGATGAGATTTTGAGCTATATACTGGAAAACTTGAAAGTGTCCCTTTCAAATCAAATTAAAACTTTATCAAAATTCCTTACTGTGAAAGAGTTTGAGAGGTGCCTCTTCCACAAACATTAACTACCCCTTATATTGCCTTACTTCTCCAAGAAAACGTGCATAACTACCAAGCATAGAAATGAGAAGTTTTGTTCTGTGTTTGTAACCTCCAAGATGGGTAAATCCAGGCTGCCTGGAATCAGAACACAGGCTGCTTACTTCAGGGAATCTGAGCATATTCTAGGTTGCACCAGCAGATGACTTAATTGGGGGACAATTTTACATCATGGCAGGATTTTGAATCTTATTGCCCATCTGCTTATGCACAAATCTATTTCAGAGACTAGTCTGAAGGACTCCTCTGACAGACTTCTTCTGAGTTATCATATGTCAAGACAGTAATATGTTTGCTAGCGTGCATAACCTAGCTCCATAATTCTAAACTGTATTGACAATAAAGCTACAGGTGTCTGTTAAGTAGTCTCCTGACTCCTTGAAAAATTGGTCTCTGGGGTGTGAAAACAGCTACAGTACTCAGCATTTTTAGAGATGAGCAATCTGTGAGCATACAGGATGCCCAGAAATCCAGTTATAGATTTTAGTTAGTAAATTAGCCCAGTGTGGTCCTTGGTAACATACAAGATGTTTCTGAGATCTTATTTGCATGCAGACCAAGCTCATTTTGCATAAATCACCCAAATTAATGAATCACATGAGGGATGATCATCTTTAAGAGGGAGAAAGCCTGGCCACTAATTAGAGGGGTGGGAGGTTATTCACTGAAAAAATGCAGTTTCATCAACCCAAAACTATTTCAGAGTAGCAGCCGTGTTAGTCTGTATCCGCAAAAAGAAGAACAGGAGTACTTGTGGCACCTTAGAGACTAACAAATTTATTAGAGCATAAGCTTTCGTGGACTACAGCCCACTTCTTCGGATGCATATGCGAATTTGTTAGTCTCTAAGGTGCCACAAGTACTCCTGTTCTTCTTT
>NC_048304.1:74966325-74995990 GCF_013100865.1 Trachemys scripta elegans
GAAGGGCTAGATTCATGAAAATCAGGAGGAAGAAGAGGTGGTGATGTTCACCTTATCACTTTGTAGCCCAGTGGTTAAGGGCACTCACCTGGGGATGTGGGAGATCCAGACTCAACTTCTCCCTTTGCCTGACAAGGAGCAGGGATTTGAAATTGCATCTCCAAAGCTGCAGAAGTGTGCGCTAACCACTGCACTATGGGATATTCTGGTGTTGGTCTTTCTCAATTTCCACTGTTGAAGCTGTTCCACTTTGTTCCACCATCACCTCTTCCTTCACTGCCTCCCTTCCCCTAACCCCCATTTTGTGAATGGCACTTAAGTCCTCAAAAGAATTTTTAGCTGAAACTATTCAGGAAATTTGTGTCAAATTCACAAATAGTTTTGGAAAAAGAAGAACAGGAGTACTTGTGGCACCTTAGAGACTAACAAATTCGCATATGCATCCGAAGAAGTGGGCTGTAGTCCACGAAAGCTTATGCTCTAATAAATTTGTTAGTCTCTAAGGTGCCACAAGTACTCCTGTTCTTCTTTTTCCAAAACTATTTGTGAATTTGACACAAATTTCCTGAATAGTTTCAGCTAAAAATTCTTTTGAGGACTTAAGTGCCATTCACAAAATGGGGGTTAGGGGAAGGGAGGCAGTGAAGGAAGAGGTGATGGTGGAACAAAGTGGAACAGCTTCAACAGTGGAAATTGAGAAAGACCAACACCAGAATATCCCATAGTGCAGTGGTTAGCGCACACTTCTGCAGCTTTGGAGATGCAATTTCAAATCCCTGCTCCTTGTCAGGCAAAGGGAGAAGTTGAGTCTGGATCTCCCACATCCCCAGGTGAGTGCCCTTAACCACTGGGCTACAAAGTGATAAGGTGAACATCACCACCTCTTCTTCCTCCTGATTTTCATGAATCTAGCCCTTCATTTCCTTTGCTTTTATTTGAAAAGGTGCTCCAAAATGATACATTTTGTTCAACCCGAAATAAAATTTTGGTCAGTTTCTTTGATTAATTAATTTTTGGGAGGCATTTTCAATTGTGGTTTGGGTTTTCTTCTTTTCTGTTTTTGGAGCAAACTGAAAAATCAATCCAGTCCTACCTCATTTGGTGAAAATGCAAAGGCTTGTATCAAATTTAAAGGGAAATGATCCAAGGGATGATAGTCTCTTCAATTAACAAAATTTCCAAGGAAGTATTAACGTGCCTTCCAACGTATGTCATACCCCACCTGAGAAACATCCCTTCAAATGAAACCGTAATTAAATCTCCATGCCCATTCAATCTTTCATCCTCTGCTCAAAAGATCAATAGGGGAGCCAAGTATTGTGGTGTTGCTTGTGCTATGGACAGTTAGCTACTAGGAAGTTAACTCAGAAACCACCAGGGTTTGGTTTTTTTCATGACCACTGGAGAGTTTCCAAAGAGTAAATTGTGAGATCGGGATAAAATGCTCTGTGCCCCATTATCAATCCCTCAAACCATCCAAATCCCTGTGTATTTTACATTACTATTACACTTACACAGATTTTGATCATGGAATTTTTTATCCAGCTTTAGTTTACTTATTGTATAACTCCAGTTCTATCAGGTACTTTGAAGAAACACGCATCATAGCACACCTTGTGGAGATGCATCTAGTAATCATTTCATAAATATGAATAACACATTGTTGTTGGTCCCTTAATTTCAAGTATTCTACATTTTCTATTTTCTTTTTTGGGTAGGAAATAGATTTAGTATCTTGTGTTACACCAGACCCACTTGTATTATTTTGTATTACAAAACATTCCCTGTCAAGGTTTGTTACCAGCCATGGCTGGTTTTTTATTTTATTTTAATGACTTTGTAAAAGGAAACTAATATCTGCCAGCTTCTAAATTTATTTAACATGTATATATATATTGTGACAGACGCAGACCAGTGGAGTACAGGAGTCTGGTAGAGGGCAAATATACTGGTCACTGGATGAGTAGTTTTCTGTTCCCTGAGTGACCAGAGAGGGGCTACACTAGAGTAATCAGGAACCTGCTAGAACCAGTTAAGGCAGGCAGGCTAATTAGGACACCTGGAGTCAATTAAGAAGAAGCTGCTAGAATCAATTAAGGCAGGCTAATAGGAGTTCACTTCAGTTTGTGGTGTGAGTGTGAGGAGCTGGGAGCAAGAGGCGCAAGGAGCTGAGAGTGAGAGGGTGTGCTGCTGGAGGCCTGAGGAGCACAAGCGTTATCAGACACCAGGAGGAAGGTCCTGTGGTGAGAATAAGGAAGGTGTTTGGAGGAGGCCATGGGGAAGTAGCCCAGGGAGTTGTAGCTGTCATGCAGCTGTTATAGGAGGCACTATAGACAACTGCAGTCCACAGGGCCCTGGGCTGGAACCCGGAGTAGAGGGAGGGCCCGGGTTCCCCCGAAACCTCCCAATTGACCTGGACTGTGGGTTCTTCCAGAGCGAAAGGTCTCTGGGCTGTTCCCCAACCCACATGGTGAATCTCTGAGGCAAGAAAATCCGCCAATAAGCTCAGGACCCACCAAGATAGAGGAGGAACTTTGTCACACTATATAACATGAATATGTTTAAAACAACCTAATAAAGAAAAAAACATTTGGGTCATGGCTTATTAACTTTGTCTTGGCTAAATTAATGAAAATCCTTTTGGAGCTTCTCCGTTATTAGTATTTTTAGTACTACCTCCTAGGAAGTTGTTTTTTAGGAGATGATCATCCTGGCTTGGAGTCTGATGAGCCATGAAACATCAGACCATTCTGCAAACTCATGCAAAAACTCATTTATTCAGAACCTTTTATGGAAGTCCTGTTTTACTCCGTCAGCATGCTTGGCAACATTTTGCTCATGGTCTTATTCCTAGCCAAGAAACATTACTTTAATAAACTCCATTGCATTTCTGTTTAGAATGGAGAAAGTCCTTTCTAAAATTGCCAGTCTTGGAGGCTTCATTTGACATTAGAGGGAGGACAGCATTAATCCAGAAATCATTTTCTGTCTATATGCGTTTCTCATTCTTATTTCTTGGTGACCTGTGTTAACACGGTCAGCCAACATCCTGTACCCTTTTTAAGCATCAGCCATATCTAGCCTGTCTGTCTTCTTTGTCTCTGACTCTCATCTGGAAAGATAATAGTTAACCACCTTTGTGAAGTGCTTGGATATTTATGAATGAAAAGTGGTATTTACATGCCAAATATTCTTGTTAGTCTAATGTATTCCCAATATATCCACCTCCCTGGTACTTTTATGCAACAAGACTGCCACTGTTACACAGCTTGAACTATATTACATATTGTTTTAGATTCTGAGTTTGGAAATACTTTGTCGAGTTCCTCCTCCCAACCTCTTCCTTTTGCTTTACATGAGGTTTGAAAATCTCTTTGCCCTTGATTTGTGATTCAGATAATTTTCTCTGTTATGATTCCATTTTTATTTTATTTGTTGTTGATCACATTTATTATTTATACAGCTGATAACTTAGTTCAACCTTTCTGAGGCCCTGTTTGGATTCAAGCGTGTTATAAAGGCCTGGGGCATCTAACATTACTTGACTTGACTCTAAATATACAACAAGTTTAAAACTAATGGGACTCAATACAGCAATGGCAGAATAGTACGGTTATTCCTTAGTGTCATCAGAGTCCCACTTCTTTACTTTAGCAATGTTCCAGATGTTGTTTGGATGTTTTTGGAGAGGATATGTCAGAAGGCGTAGGAGGGCAGGTTCTTCAAACAACTGCTCGCCTCTCCATGTGTAAGGGTAACTTTGTCCTTCACAGACCTGACCGTTGAACATGTTACCAGGCATCAGTTAATGGGCTGCTCCTTCAGCATTCACACTTTGCTTACATGTTGTATTCTTTTTAGGAGTTACTGTGAGGGAACTGCTGTATTGGACCTTGCAGACCGGTTTAACCTGTGAAATATAATTCACAGTGTCCCATTTGCTCTTGAAGGGCCCAATCCTGCAAGCATTCATATGAGTCACTTCACTAGGCAGAGGAGTCCCATTGTTGTCAGTTGAGCTATTCATCACATTATTAAGCACTACAGCTGATAGTAAATGTTTGCAGAATTAAAGCATTCATTTACCGTACCAGAGGCTTCTATGAAAATGTACATTAAGTTACAAACACACATTTCACATATCTTCTCACAAAGACTTTATGTAGGGGCTTTGGGCCAGACCCTTGGCCTAGTGGGGCTACTTTGCAGCACTTGGAGGTCTTAAATTGGCCTCAGTGGCCAGCTCGGGATTCCCTCAATAGCTTTACTTTCCTCTTATCACAGCTAGCAGCTTAGCTAGGGGCATGTTAGGAGAGAAGGGGCATGACTTGAATGCACTGCACTCCGGCAACACCCCAGATGCCACAATGGCCCATTGTGGGATTTTGCCGGCAGCTGTGAGTTAGAGCAGCCTGAAAGCCAGATGCTGAAGATCAGAGGAACTCAAAGATAATGTAAAGCCATCATTGCCCCTCCACTCAGTCCAGCTCATCTGGACCAAAAGAGGCCATGGACTTTTGTCACCATTTTTAATATTTTTGTTTTACTTTGTTCTTTGTTTAGTACTTCATTAAAAGACTGAGAGCACTTGCTAGTAGCAAACATAGTGCAGGCAGATGCCACCACCCAAGCCCTTCCTGTCAACACAATTCAAATCTAAACTATAGCTCATGTTTATATTCAACACAATGTAAAACACCAATGTTTCCCCCCTCCTCTGCTCTGCTATTTCAGTATTATTTCTCCTCTCCTCGCCATCCCTCAGCTCTACCAATACACTTTAGTTCTGATTTCCAAACATCCTCTACTAGATTGACTCCTTCTCTGATCAGTGTATGTTAATCATGCCAGATTCTTGAAACATTTAGTGACACACGCGGTAGTCCCCTAGGGATGAGGTTTACATTTAAAATGTAGTTTAATTTGTGCCCCTGTGGCTACAGTTCAACTTTTGTTACAGACAGATGTTTGAGCTGCAAAAGAAATAACTTATAAATGGTTGAAGAACACTTGATATTAGATATAAACCATAAGGAGGGAGAAGAATTCTTTCAGAAGAATAGCTGAGTGTAAGGTATGAAAGAAGGTATGTAAATGAATATAGAAACTGTATATCAGTAAAAATGTCCTGACCATGAGATCTATTAAATTGTGGAATCATCTCCCGAAGGAATTTCTGAAAGCACCCATCATTTGTGATGTGTAAAACCTGAATGGCCAGAAACCTAGATAACAGTGTAAAAAAAAAAAAAATCCTACATTGTCAGGGGGGTTGACTAGTTACCCTAATAAGGTCTGTTTGCTATGGTTCTATGATACTTTTATATTTTCTTTCATTTAACTCATAATAAATAGCTGTTTGAAACTGACATTTGAGTCTTTAATGGAAGTTTTTCTTCTTACACGGCATGCAACTGCAGCTGTTATTTTATTATAGGGTTTCTCATGAGTGTCAGGCTGCTGGCTGTGATTTTGTTCTCCAAGAGCAATGAAGCATTTATTTAAAACACATGCGTGCACAACGTATCAGATGGGCTTTGAAAACTGATCTAAGAAAATAAAATAGGTAGGTCAGATTGTCAGTTTCCCAACCTTGACAGCATCCCTCTAAGCATACTACTGTACATTAAGTAATACATCAGTCATCACCTCTCCTCTTTTTGAAGAACACAGATAGATGCCGCCTTGCTTTAGAGTCACGCACATGCACCATCACTTTTGGCACAACCTGGGCTTTGGGGATAGATAAACAACTTCAGAGAATAGTGGTGTGCACAAAAACAACTGTATTACTCATTAGGCAGTGCATGTTTCTGTCACTGGCAGGGTTCTGTATGTTCCAATTTGCCCTCCATATCTGTCTGTCTCCATCTTTGGAGCTGACTGCTGGGACACTTCCAGGGTGAATTTGGCAGCTGCAGATCTCTGATGCCAAGCTTGGGAATGAATTTTTGAAGCAGTGGCATGTGGGTGTCAGCTTGTCTTCCAGTTGGTCTCTTCATAGGCCTCTTCTCTGGCTGGTCTTCTGGCTTTGCAGGCAGTTCTGAATCTGCCCATGGGCCTGAAGCAGGGTCAGTCTTCTATTGTGCAACATTGTATTTCTGGGTAGCAAGTTCCCTTTGATTAATGCTTGGAAGGAAACTAAAGGTTATCCATATAGAACTTTAAAAATAGTAAATCTGGATGAATCTTAGTCTCTCTGTAAAAAGGATGTTTTACCTTTACTGCATTATGGAAATATCCCTGTTCTGATTCCATATTTCTGCTTCCTGCCTATTTGTGTATAAAGTTTGTTACTTGGTACAAGAGAAGGGTTCCCTGTGTATTCCACCTGAAGCTAAACAGAAGCTTCTGTTCATGTGGACAAACATGTTTTAAAAGAAGCAAGATCCCAAATGACTTACAGAATGCATATTTGTATGGTGGACTGAAAAAAATTTCAGGTGCAAAATGTACACTTCAAAACACAATATTTAGATAAGTTTTCATTCATGAACTGGTAAGTCCTTAGTTCAGAATTTCATGCTTTCCAACTAACAGTTCATGGCATTATTGCTTTCAGATTCCACAGCAATGGGTGTGGTATAGATAATGTAGATAGGCCCCCAAAATGCATTTCATTAAGTCTTTGGATTTTATTAGGCATTTGTGGTATCCTCAATTCGTGGGGGTCTTAGCCGACAAGTGAAAGAGGAACTAAAATTTGATTTCCCCCCCCCCCCCCCCCCCCGAAACAAAAAAGAGAAAACATTTTTTTGTTTCCGCTGGAAGTTTTCATGATATGAAAGGGAGTTTCTGCAGACAGAAGAATGCCCTACCCCCATCCCGAATAGATAAAGAGGAAAAATTAGCGGTGTTGCAGAGCTCAGAAAGCCCAAAGGAAACAAGTCTATCACCTTGTTTTCATCTCAGTGTTACTTTTCTTCCAATCGTGCATGCTACTCTAATGCTAATTTCTTAATTTCCTATTTCCTCATGCCTGAGACTGCAGGAGTAGAGCCATGGGGTATTACTGATTGTTCAGGTAGCTACATGAATTGCCTTTTACAGTACATTTCTGTATCCAGTGGGTTCTGATAGTTAGCTGCAAATTGAAATTTGTGTGGACACTTGAGGTAACAAGTGTAAACAAGCTTGGTCTGATGGCCTGTCTTCCTCTTCACAGCATCATCTTCCTGGAGTTTGCAGCAAACGTGTGATGTTGCAAATACAATCTATCACATTTGTAGGGGATGGTAGGGAAATCATTTTGCTTCTAAGATACAGTGGCTGATGGTGCCATTGAAGGGGATTTAAATTGGCAGTAATAGGAAATTACGAATGCCTTGCTTAGATGAAGCAGAAAAGGCCTGTGGGATTCTTGCTGCATGAAAAGGACTGTGATAAAGAAAACAATGAAAATTATATGAGTGAATATGGATAGGTGAGCCAAGACCTGGAATGCTCTTTTGAGTTCCCTTTTTCCATAGGAAAGTACCTATTTAGATATGACTTCAGGCTAAAGGGTGTATATGATTTGGAAAAGAGGATAAAAAGGTTCTTAGTCTTTTGCATAAAAGCAGCATTAAAAAGAATAAGATAAGAATTTATTTGTGATAATCAGTAATGGAAAACAATATGGTTGCTTCTGGAAACATTATTAGGCAACATATACAGAAAACAGGGACTTTTTTTTCATAAAACAATCCAATTTTGGAATTCTTTACATTTTACAGCTCACTGGAAGTAATAACAGAACAAACCATATTAAGATTCCAGAAAGCTAGCCAGAATAGGTATATAGAGGATTAAATGTGCACTATAAATAATTCTAGCTAATACATCACCAGTGATAAAATTTCTGCTACTTAGTTAAAAATATTGTTGACAGTGAGAATAAGAATAGAATTCAGCTTCCTGTTCCACAGATATAGGGTCTGCAGTACTAATAGAAATAATATGTAATATAATATATATGCTTTTGTCACTTAAGTAAGCATAGAAGAATGTGACTAAATGGAAGGAGCAGATCTGGTGAAAGGCACCATATTTACATAGTAACATTTCAGAGTAGACTCAAGCTATAAGAGAAATGGAGGACCAGCATTCCAGTGGTTCCTTTTAAAAGACAAGACGTGCATGATGATAACCTTTCCATTCCATGCTACAACAGTTCTTCAATATTAACAAAGATCCTCAGAGTAGTGACAGAAAGAAACAGACAGCATACCATCACCTTCACTTTTGTGGATACTTATTTTACTGACACATAACTACCGCAATTGCTTCAAAGTAGGAATGAAGCATAGCACTATGACATCAATCCGCCTTGACAATGTGGTTGTGGTTCTGTGGGTCAAACTAAAAAGGACGGACCAGCTTGGTAACCAAGTAATCAGTGTTCTGCACTTCGATGTAGGAGATCTGGGTTTGATTCCGGGTCGCACAGTCTGGATTAATAAGAGTTGGAAGTCCTACAGATACAGTATACTTAGCTCCTGGGCAGAAAGGGATACTTGGTAGCACTCAGGACTTGTCTTCACATACAGCGCTACAGCGCTCAATGCCTGATGGGGCAAAAACATTGTCGCAGGTGGTTTTGGGTACATGTCGTCACTTTCCCCTCTCTCTCTCCCTCCCTCTGTGAAAGCAACTGCAGACAATCATTTCGTGCCTTTTTGCCTGGGTTACCCATGCAGATGCCATAGCATTGCAAGTATGGAGCCTGCTCAGCTCACCTCTGCTGTTGCGAGCATTGTAATCACCTCGCGCATTATACTGCAGTATGTGCAGAACCTGGCTAAGAGACGGTAGCATGAGGACGATTGTAATGAGGACATGGACGTTCCTGAAAGCACAGGCTGTGGCAATTGGGACATCATGGTGGCAGTGGGGCTGGTTGATACAGTGGAACACCGATTCTGGGCCCAGCAAACAAGCACAGACTGGTGAGACCGCATAGTGTTGCAGGTATGGGATGATTCCCAGTGGCTGCGAAACTTTCGCATGTGTAAGGCCACTTTCCTGGAACTCTGTGAGTTGCTTTCCCCCGCCCTGCAGCACAGGAATACCAAGATGAGAGCTGCCTTGACTGTTGAGAAGTGAGTGGCGATAGCACTGTGGAAGCTTGCAACGCCTGACTGCTACCGGTCAGTCAGGAATCAATTTGGAGTGGGCAAATCTACTGTGAAGACTGCTGTGATTCAAATAGCCAGTGCAATCATTGATGTTCTGCTATCAAGGGTAGTGACTCTGGGAAATGTGCAGATCATAGTGGATGGCTTTGCTGCAATGGGTTTCCCTAACTGTGGTGGGGTGATAGACAGAATGCATATTCCTATCTTGGTACCAGACCACCTTGCCAACCAGTACATAAACCGCAAGGGGTACTTCTCAATGGTGCTGCAAGCACTGGTGGATCACAAGGGACATTTCACCGACATCAACGTGGGATGGCTGGGAAAGGTGCATGAGGCTCGCATCTTTAGGAACTCCGGGCTGTTTGAGCAGCTGCAAGAAGGGATTTACTTCCCAGACCAGAAAATTACTGTTGGGGATGTTGAAATGCCAATAGCTATCCTTGGAGACCCAGCCTATCCCTTGATCTCATGGCTCATGAACCCATACACAGGCAGCCTGGACAGTAGTAAGGAGCAGTTCAACTATAGGCTGAGCAAGTGCAGAATGGTGGTAGAATGTGCCTTTGGACATTTAAAAGCTCGCTGGCGCTGTTTGTTGACTAGGTTAGACCTCAGGGTAACCAATATTCCCATTGTTATTACTGCTTGCTGTGTGCTCCATAATATCTGTGAGAGTAAGGGGGAGACGTTTATGGGGAGGTTGAGGCAAATCACCTGGCTGCCAATTTTGAACAGCCAGACACCAGAGCAATTAGAAGAGCATAGGTAGGTCTGCTGTGCATCAGAGAGGCTTTGAAAACCTCCCCCCTTCGATCACAGCTGGCAAAGGAAATAAAGTCACTATTGTTTTGAAAACATGCATTCTTTCTTTATTAATTAAAAAAAAGGGAGATAACTGATAAGGTATCCCGGGTAGGGTAGGGTGGGGTGGGGGAGAATGGGAGGAGGGAAGGACAAGGCCACATTGCTTATTGTAGCCGCACTACAAATCAAAACTGTTTGAATGACAGCCTTCTGTTGCTTGGGCCATCCTCGGAAGTGCAGTGGCTGGGTGCCCGGAGCCTCCCCCTCTCCTCCCCCCTCCCTGCGTTCTTGGGCTTCTGGGTGAGGAGGATATGGAACTTGGGGAGGAGGGCAGGCAGTTGTACAGTGGATGCAGCAGCGTCTGTGCTCTTGTTGGCTTTCCTGCAGCTGCACCAGATGCCTGAGCATGTCTGTTTGCTCCCCCATTAGCCTCAGTATTGCATCCTGCCTCTTCTCATCGCCATCACTTAATGCTTTCTTGGACTCTGCCACTGAATGCCTCCATGCATTCAGCTGTGCCCTATCAGTGCGGGAGGACTGCATGAGCTCGGAAAATATGTCATTGCGAGTGCGTTTTTTTCGCCTTCTAATCTGCGATAACCTCAGGGATGGAGATGATAGGGGGAGCATAGAAACATTTGCACCTGTGGGGGGCTAAAAAGGGAGAGTAAAATTTAAGATGATACATTTCTGAGAACAAAAGGGAGACTCTTTCACAGTGAATCAAGCAATTCACAGCAGACAGCACATGTGCTTTAGGTACAAGATTGCATTTTGCCTTTTATATTGAGCACCTGCCGGTATGGTGACACATCACACATGGCTGGGCAACAGAATTTGGTTTCCAGGCAGTCATGGTAAGCTAAAGGGTATGAGGGTTTGGCTTGTAATGCCTTGATAACATGTGGGAATATTTTCAAACTGCAGCACCCTCCTTTCCCATAGCAAGCAATGCCGGTTGGGTTTGCCATTTAAAAGGAGGGGCTGTGGTTTTCAGGTGGATGTTCAGCACACATCTGCCCCCATCTATCTGCGTGGCTATTTGGGATGATCCCTTTTAGCCAAGCGTAAACAGCCCAGCATGAATGGGGTCCTTTTACTATTCCCTTACAAAAATTCCCCTATTTCAACCAGGTGACCATGAATGATATCACTCTCCTGAGGCTAACACAGAAATATATAGACTGAATGTTGCTTGAATGTGACCAAAACCCAGGACCATTCGCTGCCATGCTTTGTGCTGCAATGATTCCCAACTGCTTGCTACTGGCTTGAGTGGTAAAGTGTCCTACCTGGAGGATGAAATAAGGCAGCCCTCCCCAGAAACCTTCTGCAAAGGCTTTCAGAGTACCTCCAAGAGAGCTTCATGGAGATGTCCCTGGAGCATTCCCACTCCATCCCCAGACACGTTAACACACTTTTCCAGTAGCTGTACTGGCCACAAATGCAGGGTCGGCTCCAGCATTTCTGCTGCCCCAAGCGCAAAAAAAAAAAAAAGCTGCGATTGGCAGCAGTAGTTCAGCGGCAGGTCCTTCGCTTCTAGAGGGAGTGAGGGACCTGCCACCCCCGAATTGCCGCAGGTGCCGCCCCTCTCCCTTGGCCGCCCCAAGCACCTGCTTGTTAAGCTGGTGCCTGGAGCCGGCCCTGCACGAATGCATCCCAAGTCTTCAGGGCAAATCAAACAATAAACACTATTGCTCTTAAACCCTGTACTGTAGTTACAAATGTGCACTCACCAGAGGGGCCTTCTCTGCCTTCAGATTCGGGGATCCCGCCTTGGGAGGGTATTGGCTCCAGGATGATGAAAAGGTCCTGGCTGCCGGGGAGAATGGATTCACTTGCCTGCTGCACATTCTCCTCCTCCTCATCCACAAAATCCTCCTCCGTGTTGTGTGAGACTCCCCCCTTGCAGGTGTCCACGGACAGTGGTGAGGTAGTGGTAGGGTCCCCCACTAGAATACCATGTAGCTGATCACAGAAGCAGCATATATGGGGCTCTGACCCAGAATGACCATTTGTCTCCTTTGTCTTTTGGTAGGCTTGTGTGAGTTTCTTGACTTTCATGCAACACTGCTGTATGTCCCTGATGTAGCCTCTGTCCATCATGCCCTGTGTGATTTTGGCATATATATTAGCATTTATTCTTTTTTAATCAGAGTTCTGCCTGCACAGATTCTTCTCCCCATACAGCAACCAGATCCAGTGTCTCCCGTTCGCTCCATTCGGGAGCTCATTTGTGATTCTGGGGGGACTGCATGGTCATCTGTGCTGCTGAGCTCGCCACACTGACTGAACAGGAAATGAAATTCAAAAGTTCCCAGGGCTTTTCCTGTGTACGTGGCTAGTGCATCGGAGTTGAAAGTACTGTCCAGAGCAGTCACATTGGAGCACTATAGGATAGCTCCTGGAGGCCAATAACGTTGATTTGCATCCGCACTACCCCAAATTTGACCCAGCAAGGTAGATTTTAGTGCTACACCCTCGCCAGGGAGGAGTACAGAAATCGATTTTAAGAGCCCTTTAGGTCGACGGAACGCATTCATTGTAAAATCGACCTAACACAGCTAAATTCGACCTATCCCTGTAGTGTAAACCAGGGCTCACTGAAGACGTTACTATGCCGATGGAAGCGCTTCTCTTGTTGGTGTAGTTAATCCACCTCCATGAGAGGCAATAACTCTGTTGACTGGAGAAGCTCTCCCATAGCACTGCCTACACCAAGGGTTACATCAGTATAACTACATTGCTCCAGGGTGTAGATTTTTCAAACCCCTGAGTGACATATTTATGCTGACATAAGTCTGTAGTGTAGACATGGCCTTAATAATAATTGCTAATTTAGACGTAGCATTGTCAGACTCCAGATAGAGTCTTGACCATAGAGATTGGGGGTGTGCATGGCACATGAGGGATATAAAATTACACATCTGTAATTGTTATTGTTTAATGTTTGTATTTTGGTAGCCCCCAGATGATAGGGCCCTGTTGTGCTGGCCACTGTACAAACATGTAACCAAGAGATGGTTACAATTCAATTGAAATGAAATACAACAGCTGGATAGATGGGAGGGGTGAGGGTGGGGAAAGGAGCAGAAGTTAAAGCAGGGAAATGGGAGAGAGATGATCCAAAAGACCACACAAGGTGGCATTTATATGGACAGGGCTGTAATTCAGAATCTTATGCAGAGGAAGATACTGAGGGAGGGAACTGGGGGTCTAGTGGTTAGGGCAGACAGAACTGGAGTCAAGCCTCCAGGGTTCTAGTCCCAGCTCTGGAAATTGAGCACTGCATAGAACAGGATTAGGGCTGTAAGGAAAGATGGGAGGGAGAGCTCAGTGGTTTGAGCATTGGCCTGCTAAACCCAGGGTTGTGAGTTCAATCCTTGAGAGGGCCATTTAGGGAACTGGGGTAAAAATCTGTCTGGGGATTGGTCCTGCTTTGAGCAGGGGGTTGGACTAGATGACCTCCTGAGGTCCCTTCCAACCCTGACATTCTATGATTCTATGATTAAGATACACATTTCTTTCAAGTGGAAGGTGTCTAGTAGGAAGGATCTTCAAAATAAAAATTCTCTGAAGTGCATAGTACATTACACATAAGTTTGAATTCTTCCAAAATAGTGCAATACATAGAGAAGGAATACAATGAACATAGAAGATGTGACAGATACAGCATGAATTCTACCCTCAAGCTCTTAACTAGAACTAGAAAAACAATTTTTGAGAACGAGGCAGTGATTTTCCACAGCTGGAGCAGAACCGCACAAAACTGAGGAAATACAGTACATTTCCACTCTGTGGCTGTTCCAAGGAGACTTTAAAATGAGTTGTCAGGTACAATGTGTGGGTGTAAAATGAACTTCAATGGAGAACTTAGAGGATCTCTCTCACTTTGGCATGTAAGAAATTGCACTTTTCCTTATGCGTGGGAAATCTATTTATAAATGAGCAGTACTTTTTTTGTGGAAACCAGTTCAAAACAGAAGAGGAAGACCATCCTGTTGAATAACAGGACTTGCTTAGTTTCCAAACAGTTTACAAATAAAATAACTATCTACAGTATAAAGAGATACACAGCTGAGTAAAGTATCTCTCACGTGCTGTATGTTTTCAACATTAAAATCCCTTTTCATGATTAATCAGCCCTACTCTTCACTCTATAAATGGGCATCCCTCTTTTTGCATTTTTCTTTTCCTTACCACCTAAGAGATGTCTTTTTTAAAATGTATGGATAGGCCTTTTTGGTAGTGTTCAGCTTTATGCCTGTTTAATTCACATTTGATTTAGTCCTGGATTTTGTGGAAATATTAGTTCATTATGAAAATACCATGTTGTCTACAGTGATAGGATATGTTAATTAAATATACAGCTAATTAAGATTAACATTTATATAGAGATATGTACTTCATAGGAATTAGAGAAGGCAATAACATCTATTGGCATATCAGAAGTATATCCACTTTTTAGGAAGTATCTGCTTATATTTTAACACTTTTATTTTACATTATTTTGTTTAGTGTTATTCTGGCTATGGCAAAATAGCTCTATCAAATAGGAAGGTTTTCAGCCCTCTTCAAGCTGATTTGATTCTGTATTGTTTCATCTCTTCTGCGGCCTCCTATATTAGGGAACCTGATCCATTTATTGCTTTGAAGATCATAGAATCGTAGGACTGGAAGGGACCTCAAGAGATACAGATGTGGTCTTCTCATCTCAAAAAAAGATATACTGGCATTAGAAAAGGTTCAGAGACGGGCAACTAAAATGATTAGGGGTTTGGAACGGGTCCCATATGAGGAGAGATTAAAGAGGCTAAGATTTTTCAGCTTGGAAAAGAGGAGACTAAGGGGGGATATGATAGAGGTATATAAAATCATGAGTGGTATGTAGAAACTAAATAAGGAAAAGTTATTTACTTGTTCCCATCATATAAGAAGTAGGGACCATCAAATGAAATTAATTGGCAGTAGGTTTAAAACAAATAAAAGGAAGTTCTTCTTCACACAGCGCACAGTTAACCTGTGGAACTCCTTGCCTGAGGAGGTTGTGAAGGCTAGGACTATAACAGGGTTTAAAAGAGAACTGGATAAATTCATGGAGGTTAAGTCCATTAATGGCTATTAGCCAGGATGGGTAAGGAATGGTGTCCCTTGCATCTGTTTGTCAAAGAGTGGAGATGGATGGCAGGAGAGAGATCACTTGATCATTACCTGTTAGGTGCACTCCCTCTGGGGCACCTGGCATTGGCCACTATTGGTAGCCAGAATAGTGGGCTGGATGGACCTTTGGTCTCACTCAGTATGGTCAAACTTATGTTCTTATGAGGTCTTCTACTTCTGTTTCCTGCACTCAAGGCAGGGAGAAGTATTATCTAGACCACGGGTGGGCAAACTTTTTGGCCTGAGGGCCACATCAGGGTTCCAAAACTGTATGGAGGGCCGGGTAGGGAAGGCTGTGCCTCCCCAAACCCTAACCCTATCCGCCTCATCCTACTTCCCGCCCCCTGACTGCCCCCCTCAGAACCTCCAACCCTCCCCTGCTCCTTGTCCCCTGACCATCCCCTCCTGGGACCCCCTCCCCTAACCACCCCCTTGGGACTCCCCCCCTTATCCAACCCCCCCCTGCTCCCGGACTGCCCCGACCCCCTATCCACACCCCTGCCCCCTGACAGTCCCCCTGGAGCCCCCCACCCTATCCAATCCCCCCCAAAGTCCCTTTCAGAGTGCGGCCCTGTGAACATGGGTGGAAGACTCAGGAGGAGCAGGGGCAGCCGTGCAGCTGAAGAGAAGCTGTGGTTTCACCTTCAAAGCGCCGCTTCTCTCCGGGCGGCTGCCCGGTGCTCCTCCTGAGTCCTCCAGCTGCGTTCGCCATGCTCATAGTGGCCTGAACTTTGGAGGAAGTGGGCAGCTTCATGGTGTGCATTTCACTGTTTCCATGTTTCTGATACAGTGAATTACAGAAATTAAATCTGGAGGTGATAAATGCGTGGATCTTGTGGCCAGGTCTTCATCCAGCAGAAAGGGGTAATATTTCTTAATGAGCTGCAGGGGAAAGACACTTTTCATTGCTGATGCTACCTGATCATCCCAGCTCAGTGAGGAATCAAACAAGATCACTGAGGCTTTGCACAATTTTGACGAATGGGGGCTGTATACTTTCACTGGAAGACATGGCACAGTATCTAGCTATTTTTTCAACCTGTATCACTTAAGTCTTGCCTGGGTTGAATTTGAGCCAGCTGCTGTATGTCAAGAAGGTGTATGCTGTATGTCTTGTAGTCATTATGACATCTTAGTAGTGGTAATGGTTATGTCGGTGGAGAATGATATACTCATTTGGCTATTATCAGCATATGATTGGTAGTGGAACCACTGTCATCTCACTGTCTCTTCAAATACTCTCATATAAAAAAGGAGGGATATTAAGGACCCTGCAAACTTCCTCTTCAGGAAAGAGGGCCATCACCACTCTCAGGGTTATGCTAGAGAGAAATGATTGGAGTCATAGTAATGCTGCTCTATCTACTCCATTTATGCCTGGTAGGTTTATTAACAGTACCTTGTGCTCTACTGCGTAAAAAGCTGCAGAGAGGTCTGGTAGAGTGAGCATAGAAAATGACAGAGTAATTCCATTCACTCCTTGGTCTACCTGCTAAAATGACTGGCAAGGTACCAATGAGTGACTATTTTACTGATGCAGCTATAATCACTACCAACCTAGGTTTCAGAGTAGCAGCCTTGTTAGTCTGTATCTGCAAAAAGAACAGGAGTACTTGTGGCACCTTAGAGACTAACAAATTTATTCGAGCATAAACTTTCATGGGCTACATCCGATGAAGTGGACTGTAGCCCATGAAAGCTTATGCTCAAATAAATTTGTTAGTCTCTAAGGTGCCACAAGTACTCCTGTTCTTTTTACCAACCTAGTGTATTTGAACTGGTGCACTTTAAGTGAAAAGCTCCATATTAATCTTTACAAGTCCTCCTGTGTTTTATTTTTAAAGGTTTTTTTCTTTTGCGGAGATCTTCAAGACTACAATCTCTGTTTTACTCTTTTCATTGTTTGCAGGTTTCTAACCTCTATCTATATGACAGCGTGCTCATGTTGGCCAATGCCTTCCATAGAAAGCTGGAGGACAGGAAATGGCACAGCATGGCAAGCTTGAACTGCATGAGGAAATCCACCAAACCTTGGAATGGAGGTCGATCCATGTTGGAAACTATTAAGAAGGTAAGAGTGGACAAGGTTGGAAGCCCAATGTGCAATAAAAACTACAAAGGAACCAAAGTGCTCTGATTTTTCTTTCAGATGAACTTCTCAAAAATGATTTAACCTTGATTTTAAGTTATTATTAATGAAACTGTGTGGTCATGAAGGTGTGTCCTCTACAACAGGTGATGTCATGGCTATGTTTTGTATAAGTCACATAATGATGAGTAGTCATATAGCTTTATGCATTTCACCAAATAGATGAAACCTTAAGTAGTTGTCAGAGTCGACCAGAGTAGACATTCCTTAGCAAAGCTGCTAACATGGTTGGCTCTTAGGAAACAAGAGGAAAAATGGTGCATTGTATAATCTAATATCTTGATTCTGATTTCACACTACTGTAAATCTGGAGTAACTCCTGAATCCAGGTCATATGCACTCTTTCTCACTGTGCCCCAGACACACACCACTTTCTGACAGAATGTTCATTGAAACAGCATGTGTTGGTGAAATTGCATTTTGGTGAAAATGTTCCAACCAACTCTAATGACACCACTGTTTCGTTGAGAATTTAAAGCAAGGTTAAATAATTTTTTAGTTATGCCACTGTTAAACTGGCATGAGCTTTGTTCACTGAAGTTTTAATAACATTGAAAATACATTGTTGTCAGCCTGACTCGGTAGCTCTATTTTTTCTGGGCCAGAAAGTGGTGGCTTTGTGTTGCACACCAGAATCTAGGTAAACTCAATCATGTTACAAGAGTTATAGTTTCAGATTCAGCTAAGGTTCTGTCTGCTTTTTACTGGTGGCTGTCCTTGTATAAGTTAAAGATCCCAAGGCATGTTTCAAAACGAGTGGTAGATGTGTCTTGGCTAACAGTCTCTTTTTCAGTAAGGTAGTATATTTTGTCTAAGGCTATGTGTGAGCTATTGCAGAGCATATCAAGCCTGCCACGTTAATTTAATTGCAAACATTTGCAAGGCATGTTAGGATACCTGGAGCATAAAAGGTGCTTTATAAAAATTGTATTCTAATATCTTTAACATTGTTTCCTTAGGGCCATATAACTGGGCTCACTGGCGTTATGGAATTTAGAGAAGACGGCTCCAACCCCTATGTCCAATTTGAAATACTGGGCACCAGCTATAGTGAAACATTTGGCAAAGATGTGCGGAGGGTAAAGATTCATTTTTTTTTCCCCTGAAAAAAAAAGAGATCCTGCTTATCTGGGGGGAAATGCTATCCTTTTAGAAAGAATGGAAGAAGTGCTTTTGCTCACAGTACAAAAGTCACTTATTACAGAAATAATATATTCTAATTTCTCATATACTTAAATCTTGAAAGATAACACTTTTATACCATCAGAAGGGAGGTCTGCAAATTGTTCTCAAATGTGCAATATTCCTTAATATATTCTATACTGATGTGGCGAGCATAATAGTGAAGACTTTCAGGTGAATTATAATATAATTGGCATAACTGAGACTTGTCCTAATCAGGAAACTAACTGGCATATTAAATTACCAGAACATATAAAGTCTTTTGAAGGTACAGTCTCTCTAAGAAGCTGGAAAACTGGAGTAGGTATAGTAATGTGAGAGGAGGATGTTCTATTTGAAGAGAGAAATGACATATCAAAACTGGCTACTGGAGCAGACACACTTTGGAATGAGATGGGCGATAGGACTGGTAAAAATGATCATTAATATATGCTGCCATAGGATGAGAAAGCTTAGTAGGAAATGTTCATACAGATGGAGAACTGTAAATTAAGGCTAGCACATGAATAGGAACAGTTGATTTGCTTTTGACTGGAACAGAGGCTGAAAAATGCCCACATAATAGGTATACAAGGGGGTTTCCATTCAAATATTGTTTTTAAATAATTCATATTACCATGGCATTTCTTATACTATGCAGAGCAGAGCTGAGCAATTAACTGATTTTTTTTTGTTCAGTGGGGACAGCAAACCAAAAAATCAGAAAAAATATTTGGTTCAGTTAAAAAAATATTTGGAATTTGTCAACAAACAGGGACAGTCTGTTTTGGGCCAGCAAACTGGCTGTGAGCATGTCTACCTTTAGCCCAGTGGCTAAAACATATGCCTGGGAAGTGGAAATCCAGGTTTGAATCCCCACTCTGCAGTAAGGATTTGAACTCAGATCTCCTGTCCCAGATAAGCAGCCCAATCACCACACTATGAGTTATTTTGGGTGGGCTTCTCTCAATCTCTCCTGATGGAGTTCTTCCACCTTGCCAAAGAGAGGACTAAGCATGACTCTATAGCCTAATGAAATTCAGGCACTCACCTGGGAGGTAGGAGATGTGGATTCAAATTCCTCTTCTGAATCAGGCAGATAGAACATTACAAGGTGGTAAAGAGGACAGATGTATACACATGGTTTGCTGGCCTGGGAAAAGTTTTTCCCCACCGGAAGCAATCAGATCAAATTTGCAAATAGTTTCAGTCAATCCAAAACTGCACTTTTTGGTGAATACTATTTGTCTGAAAAAGCAGAAGTGAGTAGAGACAGAATTTCATAGTGGCTCAAAGTTTGCAAAATTTTAGTGTTTTATTTGTCTGTTTGTTTTTACTAATCCAAATTTCATCTCCCTGAAGTCCTCTAATGGACAAATGAATAAAGGTACACATCTACAGTCTTACTTAACAAATATTAATGCTTCTTTGAAACAGAAATGGCCAGAAGTTGTCTGAAGTTTGTCTGGCTCAGCAATAACATTTTGTGTTTATCTATCCAGATTTTCAAACATTCTCCTCTAATTTTGGATTAGATACCTTAAAGGAGATACCTTAAAGGAGTCTGATTTTCAGAAAGTCAGTAGGGCTTTGCAGAGGGAGCCTATGTCCTGAAATGGTCATTAAACAATAACAGAAAAAAAATCATTTCAATTTATATGGCTCCAGGATTAGATATTAAACTTCCTGCTTTGCCAGGAACTGTCTCTGAAGAATTTAGATCAGGGTGTGAACCTGCTCTGTATTCAAGTGGTAGGAAACGGTTACTTTTCTGTCCACTTTACTGCATGTTCCACAGTTGTTCTACTTGAAAGAAGGAATACTCTCCAAGTCTCCAGCTGTCTTCCTTTTGAAATTATTCCATTTCGCTAATGGAAAATTAAGGTCACTTTGAGAGGCAAAAATGGCTGTTGAGCAGAGCACAAAACTAGGTTAGGAGCCCTGGTTCCATTACTGTCTCCGCTACAGATTTCTTCAGTGACCTTGAGCAAGTCACTTAATTTTATGCCTCAGCTTCTCTCTCTCCAAAACTGGTATTACAGTGCTTACCCCTGTTGAGAATAACTTTCAGATCTTTGGATGGAAATCACTGTGTAAATGTAAATGATTATTTTTATTATTATTTACACCAGTTTCTGCCAGCATACATGCCAGAGTTCCTACAGTAAATTGGAGCAGAACAAACTGGCTTAACTCAGGTGAAATTCATGCACCCTTAAAATGACCAGATAAGGTTATTCAGAAGTGACTCTAAGACAAGAAAGGAAATATTATCTGACTAATTGTACTGGGGAAAGATGATGATGTACAAATAGGATACAACAAGGCTTCATGTTTGATCTCCTGATTTGTTTATATGAAAGATTTCCAAGTTTATAATTTATATTAAAGTGAGAGGTTCACGTAATAATTTGGGACAATACAGTTAGATGGAGGAGGGCTTAAGTCTACTCAGACACCTTGATTGTTGATGAACAATGGTATCCAGTGCAAAGAAAGTAAGAAGATATATTTCTGAAAGAGAGGAATTCTGTGGAGAGCTGCTTATTGCAACATACTGCTTTGAGCAGGAAAAGATTCTGAAAACATGTATTTA
Source organism: Trachemys scripta elegans (assembly GCF_013100865.1). Taxonomy (NCBI): domain Eukaryota; kingdom Metazoa; phylum Chordata; order Testudines; family Emydidae; genus Trachemys; species Trachemys scripta. The sequence goes on from NC_048304.1 coordinate 74,987,315, forward strand.
CCTTTTAGTTTAATGTTTGGAAATAGTAAAGAAAGAGTATCTGACTGGAAATCCTTGGGAGGAGGTGATATTTTTCACAGCATAAGTACTGTAGTATCTGCACGAGTCTGTTATTTTGATTCTTTCTCTTTTTTTTTATTCTTATTCTTATGTGACATTTCTATTACTGGAGGTTTGCAACCATGGTAGCCCATTCTGTACGATCTTCTGCTAATCTCTTTATGGATGAATATTCCTTTTGATCCACTCAGGATGCCACATTGTCCATCCAAGATCTTCTTTTTCTACCTCATGTTTTTCTGCTATCAACTTTCCCTTCAGGTGCTCATAAACATGCATCACCCACTGAACTTGTTAAAATGTACCTTGCAAGTCAAATCTTTCCTTTTGTAAGATCTCTGACAAGTGTTTGCTGAGTTTCAATTATCAATATTCCCCCCAAATTTTTCATTGGCTACTCTGACTATCCATGCCATTTTCAGAATTCTTCAACCAACACCATAAGTTGAAGAATTGCAGTTTCTTTATTATCAATTGTTGGAATGTCCATGTTTCACAGCAGTAATTTTAACGCAGACCAGATGTAAGTTTTTAAGAATCAGAATTCAAATTTATGTCCCTTCTCATCAGATTTTTATTCTTCCAGAATGTCTCTTTCACTCTTGCTATTCTGGTGCTGTCTTCGTTATCCAGTCTTCCGTCTTCTGTAATAATGCTTCTGAAGTAGCAATAATTTCTCATTTACTGAATGGCTGTGTCATTCGCTGGAATCTTGCATGTTTTCCCAGGAACCTTGAATAACACAATAATTTTTGTCTTGTCCACATTTCACTTAAGACCATATTCTTTACCATATTCAGATAAAATCTCCACTAACTTCATCAGACCTTCTTTTCAATCTGCATAGTGAATGTGATTCATCTATTTTCCTTTTATCTTAATACCTTCTAAGGTTTCTTCAATTAATTTAATCAAACACTTGCTGTAAATGTTGAATAAAGTTGGTGACATTTGTTTCACTCCTTTCTTGATTTCTATTAGATTTTTATATTCATCGCCCACTTCTTTATTATTGCAGCAAAAATCTGTTACAGTTCAAAAATATTTTCAATGGCTTGAAAATTCAAGCTCTTCTCCTTTTAAATTACTTGAGTGAGAGGCCAATTCTGGTTGAACTTCAACTCTCTCCATATAACTAAGGGGTGTCACCCTGTTGGAGAGGTATGGAGGGTCCCCTATCTATAGATCTTCTTCATCCCATATGAAGTGACAGTCAGCTTCCTCTGTGGCCCTGCCCCTCTCCTGGGCCTGGACCCCACAGAGAGCCCTCATGTTAGGCACTCAGAAGGGGTGACAGGACACACATAGACTGTTCCTACCTAGTGGGAAAAGTTAATGCAGCGTGAGTTTGCACTATGGCTGCCACTTTACATTGGCCCTTGCTACTTAGTCTTCTAGTTTCCAGCTAGGGATTCCCTGGGAGAATGGCTGAGATGGAATCATGGGAAAAGAACATAAGGTCAATCAGCCCTTGCAGGAAGACACAAAACCTTTTTGTAGATGGATGTAAGCTCCTCTGGGCTGCCCTGGGATCTGTGGCTTTTGCAGACAAAATAGTTCCACAGGGATGGTGAAGATAAAATTCCCACCTTGCCCCCACACAAAGAATCATAGAATCATAAGACTGGAAGGGACCTTGAGAGTTCATCTAGTCCAGTACCCTGCACTCATGGCAGGACTACATATTATCTAGACCATCCCTGACAGGTGTTTATCTAACCTGCTCTTAAAAATCTCCAATGACAGAGATTCCACAACCTCCCTGGGCAATTTATTCCTGTGCTTAGCCACCCTGACAGGAAGTTTTCCTAATGTCCAACCTAAACTACCCTTGCTGCAATGTAAGCCCCTTGGTTATTGTCCTATCCTCAGATGTTAAAGAGAACAATATTTTTCTCTCCTTCTTGTAACAACCTTTTATGTACTTGTAAACTGTTATCATGTTTCCCCTCAGTCTTCTCTTCTCCAGACTAAACAAAACCCAATTTTTTCAATCTTCCCTCATAGGTCATGTTTTCTAGACCTTTAATAATTTTTATCGCTCTTCTCTGGATTGGCTCCAATTTGTCCACATCCTTCCTGAAATGTGGCACCCAGAACTGGATACAATACTCCAGTTGAGATCTAATCAGCACGGAGTAGAGCGGAAGAATTATTTCTCGTATCTTGCTTACAACACTCCTGCTGATACATCCCAGAGGATGTTTGCTTTTTTTGCAACAGTGTTACACTATTGATTCATATTTAGATTGTGATCCACTATGACCCCCAGATTCCTTCTGCAGTACTCCTTCCTAGGCAGTCATTTCCCATTTTGTATGTGTGCAACTGATTGTTCCTTCCTAAGTGGAGTACTTTGCATTTGTCCTTATTGAATTTCATCCTATTTACTCCAGACCATTTCTCCAGTTTGTCCAGATCATTTTGAATTTTGATGCAATCCTCCAAAGCACTTTCAACCCCTCCCAGATTACACTGCTCTACAGCCAAAATGCTTCTGAAATAAATGTAGTCAAACTTCACTAATTCTGGTTCACTGAGAACGAAAATGATGCTTAAAATTGTTGATTGGCTCTAGTTTTCGAGATATGCTATTGGGTCAGTATATACGACCCTTGACTTGGCAAAGGCGGAGGATACGTGAGTTGTAAAGGGAAGGGATCTCAATTTAAACCAGAAATGACTAAAATACATCTTTGACTGGATCTATGAATAAATCTATGACTGGGTTTGGACAGTACTTGCTTTTTAGGCAAAACAATGAATGATGCAATCTGAAGCTGGTATTGCGTCATACATGATATGAATTGCATCATGTTATTCCTAGAAGTCATGGATGATGCAATCATAACGAAGCTTACATCACTCTGCTGAACAAATTGTCCTATATCAGCTCTAGAAATCATACAGTGTCGTGCTCTCTTATTTGTCAGTGTTTGATTTTGCAAAGGGACACATTTCTGTTTAGCCAAAGTGAGCAGAGATGCCTCGTACTTGTGTGAACAGTGCAGATAACTTCTGCTATGTTTGTGGTGAAGTGACTTTTGCATCACAAAAGCGCAGTATAACCACTATGGTTAAGAAAGCCTATCACCTTTATTTTGGCTGCAAAATTGGAGATCAGGACAAGAGGTGAGCCCCACACATATGCTGCAACACTTGTGCAACAAATCTTTGCCAGTGGTTGAACAGGAAAAGGAAATCTATGCCTTTTGCAGTGCCAATGATTTGGAGAGAGCCAACAGATCAAACCAGCAATTGTTACTTCTGCATGGTGCCTCCAGTTGGGATAGGTGTGTCAAAGAAGAAAAAGTGGACTGTGCATTATCCAAACATTCCATCAGCTATACGCCCAGTACCCCACGGAGAAGGACTGCCGGTTCCTGTTGCACCAGGATCATTCTCACTTGAGTCAGACGAAGAAGAGGAAGAGGATGAAACTTCTGGTCCTGAACCATCAATGTCACAGGACCCACATTTTCTCCCATCCTCCTCCTTTAAAGCACACCTCATAACACAAGGTGAACTGAATGACCTTATCAGGGATTTGGAACTACCCAAGAGTAAGGCAGAGCTGTTGGGCTCCAGACTACAGCAGTGGAATCTCCTGGAAGGTGATGTTAGGGTTTCCATGTTCCGTGACCGTCAAAAGGGTCTTGTCCCATTCTTCTTCATGGAAGGTGATCTTGTAGCCTGCAACAACATCGATGGTGTGATGGCAGCCCTCAACATCGTTCACGATCCAGATGAATGGAGACTGTTCATTGATTCATCAAAGACGAGTCTTAAAGCTGTTTTACTGCATAATGGCAATGTTTTGCCATCCATTCCAGTTGGTTATGCAGTCCATATGAAGGAAACCTATAACAACATGAAACAACTTTTGAGGTGCATAAACTATGACCAACATCAGTGGCAGTTTTGTGGCGATTTGAAGGTTGTTGCTCTCTTGCTTGGTCTGCAGACTGGATACACAAAGTACTGCTGTTTTCTCTGCGAATGGGATAGTCGTGCAAGAGATTCCCACTACATCAAGAAAGATTGGCCACTCTGACAGTCATTGGAGCCTGGGAGGAAAAGTGTTCAGCATCCACCACTTGTTGAATCAAGGAAGATTTTGTTACCACCCTTACACATCAAGCTGGGTCTGATGAAGAACTTTGTCAAGGCCATTGACAAAACACAAGCAGCTTTCGAGTACCTCCGTGGAAAATTTCCAAGGTTAAGTGAAGCTAAGATAAAGGAAGGTGTCTTTGTTGGTCCTCAGATTCATGAACTTCTTCGAGATGATGCATTTGACCATGCACTGCGTGGCAAGGAAAAGATGGCATGGAAAGCCTTCCAGTTAGTGGCAATAAATTTTCTCGGAAACAACAAGGCAGACAACTACAGGTTGATGGTGGAAAACCTCCTCAAGGCATACAAAAGCCTTGGTTGCAACATGTCACTAAAGATACATTTTTTGCACTCTCATCTAGATTTTTTTCCACTGAACAGCGGAGCAGTGAGCGGCGAGCGATTTCACCAGGACATTGCAACAATGGAGAAACGCTATCAGGGCAAATGGAGCCCATCAATGCTTGCAGACCATTGCTGGACAGTGACAAGAGATGCTCCATGCCGAGTAGACACTGAATAGGACTAAACTATGTACATAATAGTTTTTTGCCTTTTGTTTCATAATAAATTTTATTTATAGAACCCTTTTGCTGATTTTTAAAGTGTTACATAAACAAGACAGGTGAAATATTATCATGTAAAGCAACCATAAACACATGAAAACACCTAGGTTTACAATTTATGATTAAAACTCTACTATCTAAACAATATACATAGACCTGAAATGTAAAAACTTAAATATCTTAGAAACAGTAGCCAATCAGTTGTTTTAATTGTCATATTTGAATTCAGCATATCAAAATACATAATAAATGGCATATTTTATCTCTGAAGCAGATGACTTCTCAAAAATTGTAGACCAGTGTTATAAATACCTCAGGAATGAAGGTTGTTCGTAACTCTGAAATGCTCGTAACTCTGAGCAAAAAGTTATGGTTGTTCTTTCAAAAGTTTACATCTGAACATTGACTTAATAAGCTTTGAAACTTTACTATGCAGAAGAAAAATGCTGTTTTCCCTTAATTTTTTTAGTAGTTTACGTTTAACACAGTACTGTACTGTATTTGCTTTTTTTTTTTTTTTCCTGGTCTGTTGCTGCCTGCTTGTGTACATCCGGTTCCAAATGAGGTGTGATTGACTGGTTAGTTCATAACTCTGGTGTTGATAACTATTAGGTTATACTGTACTCTGCCATAAAAATGAACTATTTCAGGGAACATGGAGTGACAGAATCCTCATAGTTTTCTCCTTCCTTGCCCCATGGATATTTTTATGAGGGTGGAGGATACAAGCCTACGTGATTTACTTGGCATGATATCTTGATTTGCCTCTAGATTTGCCAGACTGAAATGACAGGAAATGCTCTGTTTCTTTTTGCCAAAACAATAAATAAAAACTCCCCAGTTTAAAAATTCTATGAAGAAGTGGATATTTTGATTGATACATATTTAATAAACATTCCTGCAAATCTTGTGTATAAGGCACTAGTACCTTAGCTTTAGTACCATACTCAGTACAACTTCCCCTGCTTTACATGGTAATCAATTGGGTCTTTCCTATTTCCTGTACATTCTAAAGGAAGACTGAGAATGTGGGACATATTTCACTGGAAAAGAGGAGGCTGTGATGACCTCGTGAATGCATTTTAGAACTTAAGGTTGAGATTTTCTACAGAGTCTAAGTAAGTTAGGCTCCCAATTCCCACTGGATTTCAATGGTATTTAAGTGCCTAATTCTTTTATACTCGTTTTAAAACCCCAGCCTGAAAGTTTTACCACATCCAAAGGAAAATTGGCTTGATATGAATTGAGAGAGGAAAGCAAATGCAATTTTAGGTTCAAGGATCCTAATATAAAAAGTAAGAAATGGCCAAATCAATCAAAAAGCAAAAATTATAGCCATTGAAGCAGGGTGTGTCTATGAGCAGAACCTCTGCTGATAAGCTTTTAAAGCAAGGAAAATTTAAGCAGGAGAGAAATGTGGATGCAGAGAAAGGTGGTGAAATGAGATAAATTGGCATGCAGAATTCAGGTAAACCCTACGGACCAGCCAGAGTGAGTCTAGTAGCCTTTTTTCTTCAAAGTGCTTCATGTGTTTTGATGTTTTCATTATAACTGGCAACTGTACTTGTAGGAGAAATATTCTCCACACCCCCTACCTCCATTTTTTTAAGGTACTTTTAAGGATGGCTGGTTTGAATTTAACACCAAAGTTAGCTGCTATTACACTCTGTTACTTGAACCTCATGAACTAACTTTCTTATTCTGAGCTCAGAGACACTCATTTACAAGACCTTTTTTTCCCTGTTTAAAAATATATTTTTTTCTCTTTGCTTATTCAGCATCAACATTTTTTATTTTTTTTTAACAGTGCTGTATTAAAACCAGTATTCTGTTCAGTTCCATTTGTGGCCTAATGGATAAAACAGTGGGCTGAGATTACACTTAAAATGCTGCAGCAGCACCAGTGCTGCTGCGCCGCTGTAATGCTTTAGTGAAGAAGCTACCATGAGCGGTGGTAGCTATGTCGACAGGAGAAGTCCTCCCATCAGTATAGCTCTGTCTGCACTGGGGGTTATGTTGGTATATCTGGGTATGTCTACACTACAGGATTAATCCGAATTTATATAATTCGAATTTTGGAAACAAATTGTATAAAGTCGAATGTATGTGGCCACACTAAGCACATTAATTCGGCGGTGTGCGTCCATGTACCGGGGCTAGCATTGATTTCCGGAGCGTTGCATTGTGGGTAGCTATCCCATAGCTATCCCATAGTTCCCGCAGTCTCCCCTGCCCATTGGAATTCTGGGTTGAGATCCCAGTGCCTGATGAGGCAAAAAACATTGTCGCAGGTGGTTCTGGGTACAGCCTCACCCCTCCCTCCATGAAAGCAACGTCAGACAACCATTTCATGCCTTTTTTTCCTGGGTGAACACTGCAGACTCCATACCACAGCAAGCATGGAGCCCGCTCAGCTCAAGACAGCAGTCATGAACATTGTAAACACCTCGCGCGTTCTCGTGCAGTTTATGCTGAGGTGAGGAGGCAGTGGCGACGGCAGCGCAGCAACAAGTGTGATGAGGACATGGACATGGACACAGAATTCTCTCAAACCGCGGGCCCCAGTGATTTGGAGATCATGTTGTTAATGGGGCAGGTTCTATCCATGGAACGCCAATTCTGGGCCCAGGAAACAAGCACAGACTGGTGGGACCGCATAGTGTTGCAGGTGTGGGACGATTCCCAGTGGCTGCGAAACTTTCGCATGCTTAAGGGCACTTTCATGGAACTTTGTGACTTGCTGTCCCCTGCCCTGAAACGCCAGAATACCAAAATGAGAGCAGCCCTCACAGTTGAGAAGCGAGTGGCAATAGCCCTGTGGAAGCTTGCAACGCCAGACAGTTACTGGTCAGTCGGGAATCAATTTGGAGTGGGCAAATCTACTGTGGGGGGCTGCTGTGATGCAAGTAGCCAAAGCAATCACTGAGCTGCTGCTACGAAAGGTAGTGAGTCTGGGAAATGTGCAGGTCATAGTGGATGGCTTTGCTGGAATGGGATTCCCTAACTGTGGTGGGGCAATGGATGGAACCCATATCCCTATCTTGGCACCGGAGCACCAGGGTACCCAGTACGTAAACTGCAAGGGATACTTTTCAATGGTGCTGCAAGCACTTGTGGATCACAAGGGACGTTTCACCAACATCAACGTGGGCTGGCCAGGAAGGGTTCATGATGCCCTTCAGGAACCCTACAGTCTTCAGGAACACTACTCTGTTTAAATGGCTGCAGCAAGGGACTTACTTCCCGGACCGGAAAATAACCGTTGGGGATGTTGAAATGCCAATAGTTATTCTTGGGGACCCAGCCTACCCCTTAATGCCATGGCTCATGAAGCCATACACAGGCAGCCTGGACAGGAGTCAGGAGCTGTTAAACTACAGGTTGAGCAAGTGCAGAATGGTGGTAGAATGTGCATTTGGCCATTTAAAAGGTCGCTGGCGATCGTTACTGACTCGCTCAGACAAACCAATATCCCCATTGTTATTTCTGCTTGCTGTGTGCTCCACGATCTCTGTGCAAGTAAGGGCGAGACCTTTATGGTGGGGTGGGAGGCTGAGGCACATCGCCTGGCTGCTGATTACGCAGGGAGATTAGAAGAGCACACCAGAAAGCGCTGTGCATCAGAGAAGCTTTGAAAACCAGTTTCATGACTGGCCAGGCTACAGTGTGAAATTTCTGTTTGTTTCTCCTTCATGAAAACCCACCGCCTTTATTGACTCATTCTCTGTAAGGAACCCACCGTCTCCCTTCCCCCAGCTTGCTTTCAAAGGAAATAAAGTCAGTATCATTTAAAAATCATTTATTCTTTATTAATTGATTATAAAAAGAGGGAGAGAACCCGGGTGGGGTTTGGGAGGAGGATTGGCGGGAAGGAAAAGGCCACTAAAAAAAGGTTAAAAAAAATGACAGCCTTTTGCTTGGGCTATCCACTGGG
>NC_048304.1:74996080-75074080 GCF_013100865.1 Trachemys scripta elegans
GAGGGGGGAGGGAGGTAGGTTATACAGGGGCTGTAGCATCACTCTGTTATCCTGCTGCCATTCCTGAAGCTTCACCAGATGCCGGAGCATGTCTGTTTGCTCACGCAGCAGCCCCAGTGTTGCATCCTGCCTCCTCTGATCTTCCGACTGCCACCTCTCATCTCGAGCGTCCCTCCTGTCCTCACGTTGGTCCCTCCTGTCCTCACGTTGGTCCTTCCTGTCCTCATGTTCACTGGCTTCTTTCCTATACTTTGAAACCGTGTCCTTCCACTCATTCAGATGAGCTCTTTCACTGCGGGTGGATTCCATGATTTCTGCGAACATCTCGTCTTGTGTCTTCTTTTTCCGATGCCTTATCCGAGATAGCCTTCGGGACGGAGGAGGGAGGCTTGAAGAATTTGCAGCTGCTGGAGGGAGGGAAAAAAGGAGAGAATTTTTTTTAAAAGATACATTTTGCAGAACAATGCTTATACTCTTTCATGGTGACCAACACTATTCACATGTGATTTCTGTGCAAGGTCACATTTTGCCTCTTAATATTGAGTGCCTGTGGCTTTGCTGCTAGAGATCACAGACGCAGGTCCGAGCAACAGAATTCGGTGGCCATGGTAAGCCATTGTCCTTCGGCTTCTGTGCCCTCCTTTCCCACATACTAAGCAAAGCCTGTTGAGTGCTGCAGTTTTCCTGTTAACCTTCAGCAGCAGAAAACAAACTAACCTCCCCCCCATCCAATTCTCTGGATGATCGCTTTACACCTCCCCCCACCACGTGGTTGGTATCAGGGAAGATCCCTGCTAGCCAAACGCGAAAAGCTCTGGGCCAATTCCCCTCCCCCCCCACCCCACCCCCCGTGCTTGGCTAACTGCAGGGAAGAATTTCTTTTCAGCCACAGGCAAACAGCCCAGTAGGAATGGCCACCTCTGTCCCCTTAATTAAATTCCCATATTTCAACCAGGTTACCATGAGCGATATCACTCTCCTGAGGATTACACAGCAAGATAAAGAACTGATGTTGCTTGAATGCCAGCAAACACCGGGACCATACGCTACCAGGCTTTGTCATGCAATGATACCAGATTACTTGCTGCAAGCATGGCGCGGTCAAATGTCCTACCATGGAGGACGGAATAAGGCTGCACTGCCCAGAAACCTTGTGGCAAGGCTTTTGAAGTACCTCCAGGAGAGCTTCATGGAGATGTCCCTGGAGGATTTCCGCTCCATCCCCAGACACGTTAACAGACTTTTCCAGTAGCTGTACTGGCCGCAAATGCATCCCAAGTCCTCAGGGCAAAGTAATCATTAAAAAACGCTTGCTTTTAAAACAAGTTTTATATTTTAAAAGGTAAACTCACCTGGGTCCCTTCCATGGAGTCGTTGTCTTGGATACTGGATTGGGAGGGTACTTCAGTCAGGCTGAGAAAAAGATCCTGGCCGTTGGGGAGAACGGAGTGCTGGGTGCTCTCCGCAAGCTCGTCCTCCTCCTCCTCCTCCTCTTCCCCGTCTGCAGAATCCTCAGGTGTCGCTGATGAGAGTATCCCTGCCTCGGAATCCACGGTCAGAGGTGGGGTAGTGGTGGCGGCCCCCCCTAGAACTGCATGCAGCTCGGCGTAGAAGCGGCATGTCAGCGGCTCTGACCCGGAGTAACCGTTTGCCTCCTTTGTTTTTTGATAGCCTTCTCCGAGCTCCTTGACTTTCACACAGCACTGATTTGAGTCCCTATTGTGGCCTCTCTCCATCATGCCCTTGGAGATTTTTTCAAAAGTTTTGGCATTTTGTCTTTTCGAATGAAGTTCTGCTAGTACTGAATCCTCTCCCCATATAGCAATCAGATCCAGTATCTCCCGTACGGTCCATGCTGGTGCTCTTTTTCGATTAGCGGCCTGCATGGTTACCTGTGCTGATGAGCTATCTGTGGTCACCTGTGCTCTCCATGCTGGGCAAACAGGAAATAAAATTCAAAAGTTTGCGGGGCTTTTCCTGTCTACCTGGCCAGTACATCTGAGTTCAGATTGTTGTCCAGAGCGGTCACAATGGTGCACTGTGGGATAGCTCCCGGAGGCCAATACCATCGAATTGTGGCCTCACTAACCCTAATTCGAAATGACAATATCGATTTTGGTGCTACTCCGCTCGTCGGGGTGGAGTACAGAAATCGATTTTAAGAGCCCTTTATTTTGAAATAAATGGCTTCGTTGTGTGGACGGGTGCAGGGTTAATTCGATTTAACGCTGCTAAATCCGAATTAAAGTCATAGTGTAGATCAGGCCTTAGTGTCACTCCAGGGTGTGGATTTTTCACACCCTTGAGTGATGGAGTTCTACTGATGTAAGTTTATTGTGTAGGGCCTTGGGTTCTAATCTGGGCCCTGCCCCTGGCCTGCTGTGTGACTTTGGGCAAATCACTTCATCTCTCTGTGACTGATTTCTCCAAGCTGTAACATGGGGATAATGAAACTGAGCTCCTTTGTACAGTGTTTTGAGCTCTCCTGATGAAAGAGCAATGTGGTGTTATTGATAATTTTAAGTATAAAGAATCGGATTACATCCCTAGGTCTTGGGAATCCTCCATGCAGAGAGTATGGAAGTGTGTGTTGTTTTCTCAGCATAGTCTGGTCCCCTTACCCTAGAATCCATGCAAGGAACTCCATCGATCTGGGTGATCATGCATGGGAGGAAGTGGAAGGAGGCAGGATAGTGTTTGCTTTGCTCCCCATCCTGCAAACCATGCAGGAAAACTGGAATTAGGGTGACCAGATGTCTCAATTTTATAGGGACTGTCCCAATTTTGGGGTCTTTTTCTTGTATAGGATCCTATTACCCTCCACCCTCATCCCAGTTTTTCACACTTGTTGTCTGGTCCCCCTATCTGGAATAGATCTAAATTATCTATTTTTATTAATGAAAATCTCAACATGGGGGGAAGGGAAGGCATGCAAGGCGCTTACTATCTCTAATGCCTGGGCATGTGGGTGAATTTTAGTGTTGAGGGCAAAGAACAGGGAGCCTGGATTCCAGGGTTATAGTCCCAGAAAATCACTGATTCACTCTGTACTCTCGTTTGTATTGTTGCTATAGCCATGTTGGTCCCAGGATATTAGAAAGACAAGGTATGTGAGGTAATAGCTTTTATTAGACCAACTTCTGTTGGTGAATGAGACAAGCTTTTGGATTTGTAGTTTTCTTCTGTAGTCTTTGGCAATTAACCTATCTGTGCTTCTTTGTGCATGTATAAAAGGAGCATAATATCAATTAACTACCCTCACAGGGGTGTTATTAGGCTTCAGGCTTGTGTACAAGAGCAATTAGACTGTAGCAAGATGGGAAGTAAAGCTACGTATCCTGCACTAGCCTGTCACGATCTATCTATCTCTGTGTGTCCTGCTGACGCGTGTGAACTGTTCGTTAATGCACATTGAGTTAGTCCTGTTTCAAAGGGGACTAGATCAAAGTTCTGTAACAAATTTAACCCGCATCAGCAGGGTGCACATGGACAATTAGCAGAATGGAGTCACACCCAAGCTTGCCACAGTCTAATTGTTCATGTGAACAAGCCCTTAATTAACGTTTGTAAAGAGCTTTGATGTTATTATAATCATCATCATCCTTGGCAGGAAGATGCTGTGTATGTACAAAGTAGTGTTGTTATTTATGATATTTTATTACTTTTTTTTAAGTAAGCTGTACACTTATTTCCCATGCTGACTGGAATGCAGGCAGAGTTAATATTTCACGCATATGCTGTAATTCACAAGAAACACACTGTTCAGAACGATAACATTTACCACTGGGTATTCATTTATGTCATTCCAAGTCTTTTTCTGAAAACTTGATTTTCTTGAAATAGCATTTGCTTCATAAACCAATCTTTTTTGTTTCCCTTTGCACTTTCAGACAGATTGCAGAAGTCACTTTTGCTACTTCTGTGATTCACTTGTTATTGATTGAAGGTTCATTGGTGAAGTCAGATAAAATACTTTATTTCTAACTGTTACTTTTGGAGGAAATCTGACCATTCTCACACTCATTGCTGTTCATTAGCAAATGACCTATATTGTTCAGGGGTCTGAATCATCAGATGGCTGCATCCATAAGAATAGAGCAAAGTCATCATATGTAATATATTACAGGGAATTATCTCAGGTAGTTACTACAGTAATTGAATCAGTTTTACTCATATGAAAAATACCCAACCAAATTGCCTTGGTTTAGTTGTAAAACCGATGCCTACCTCCCATCTGAGCAGTTCATAAACATATACTTGGGTGTAGTAATTCAGGTTAATCTATGTTACTACATTGTCTTTCAGATGAGATATAAAACTGAGATTCTTGCTGGTTGTGGTCTTTAAAGATCCAATGGCACTTTTTCAAAGAAAATGGGGTAATAGACCAATGTCCTGGACAAAATCCAATTCTTGTATATTTACATTTGGTTTAATTTTCTCTTAGCCTCTTAAAAAAACTGTGTGTCATGATAGACCAAATTGGAAAAAGATTTACTACTATTTATACCATACATATAGAGACCCAATGGGAACTCTAGGATATTACCCTGTGACCATAACAAATATCCATTACACTTTTAGCTGTAATTTTCCCCATAAGGCACCTAGATGTTATTCAGTATGTGACTTAGAAAACTAGAATTGAAAATTCCATAAAGTGCCTTATTTATGGGGGAAATTATGTCTTAAAATGTAGGAAGAAATTTTAATAAAAAAGCTAATTACACTATTGAGTAAACTTCATAACAACTGGCTTGCATGTTTATCTTGATACAAAGCAGGGCACTGGTTTGTTTGAGTTTTGCAACTGATTTTTTAAAAGTCAATATTTTCTTGTGATGTTCAATAAGTTTCTATAGCAAAATTTTCTAACTCTAAATTTTAAAATAAGATTGTATAGTCAGGTATAAATAACAGTGTCACTATTCATTGAATGTCCTAAACATATGGCAGTTATATTTTTATTAGAAATTCTTTGTATATTCTGGGACAAATTGTCTAAGGGTCCATACTAATTTGTACACATTTCTACATAAACTATTGCTCATATGTATAACGGTACACGCAGGTCTCAGTCTGTGCTGCGGAACCTTTTGGAGGATCTGTTTATATGCCATTTGTATGTGTGAACACAGAGGCCATGTTTTCAAAATGCACCCCTCTTTGCGAGTCCTAAATGGATCAGCATATTTTCAATAATTAACTACTTTCCTGAGACTTCTTCACTCCTGCACATATGCAGCAGTGTCATTCTTTTGATGTTTGGAGAATCCATTGATCTCACAAATAAAATATCACGGCATACATGGTAAGTTGTAAATTCTACAAGAGTCCCGTCTCCAGCTTTTTCTCTTTTATACCTATGCAAAATCTTAGAGTGTTAAAAGGGATGTTCTAATCAGACTTGTAACAGTAAGTGTCTCACAACCTTAACTGTGGAGTTTCTACTAAAGCGCCATAATTTATTGAAAACCCTACAGAATGGGGGTGGTGTGTGGGTGAGGAATTAATTCCAGTAGCTCAGCACTCATAAAGAACTCTGCAATAATAAACTGATGTGCGCCCACCATGGAGGAAAAATAATTTCTGTGGGGAAACAGATTTCAGTTTCAAGATTCTATGATCTTATTATAATGAGGGGAAAAAATATTGAAAAACACCCCGACAGGTTCCTTTTACCTCTTTGGAAATGTCAAGAGAAAGATTATTTGCTGTTCCCTATTACACAGCATCTGTCAGGGACCAAGGCAGTAAATTCTCCATTTCAGAATAAAGTATGACAGTTTTTCTTCCTCTCTAACATTTCCTACCATGATGAATCTTCTTGAGTCATGATTGCTATTTAAAGTATCACCAAAGCTTGAAGAATTATCTGTGTGCCATCAGACTTGCTTTTAACCACATTGTCTGATTAGCACAATGGGTTTGAAAGTTATTAATGACTATACCATAAAAGGTAAACCAAATTATTTTAATGAACAAATAAAATAATAGATGTCACCTTGGTTGTAATAAATGCATAAACTAAACAGATTGCATCATCTATTCACTTTTAGTGGAAAATCATTTATTCAGTGTCAAGGACAGTTGCAAGGACTATATGCCAACAGGCAAGCCCTACATACACATGTTCCCGTCTCTGGAGTTATGTGAAACATATTTAGTTCCTCTAATTGCCATAGCATTTAGTACCACTTGATTGGAAACATAACTGCATATAGATATAGGCACAAAACATATTCTATGGACAGAATTATAATCTCAGTTATGTTTTAATTCCATGTCATTCCATCATTTTCCGTTCTGGATTTAGACGGGTAACTGACACAAGGTTGACATTTACAGGCATATAGTTAAGGCTAGTTGTTTCTCATGGCAAACCATGGGAAAGATCATGCTTTTCTTATAGACCATGCCGAAAATTCCAGGATGTGGCCAGAAACAGAAGATGAAAATTATTACTGAAATCTCTCTACATACATTTCTGCTTTTGTTTCTGCCATTTAGGACTAGATTATTCAACCCTTAAATTGGAAGGCATTTACATGAGTAGTCAAACTGATGTCAATTTAAGTTGAGTGGAAGGATGATCCAGTGCTTAGAGCACTAGTTTAGACTTGAGAGACCTGGGCTCAGCTCATGGCTCTGGTACAGACTACATGTGTGATCTTCAACAAACTCCATAGTTGCCTTGAGTCTCAGTTCTGCACCTGTAAGATAGGGATAATAATATTTCCCCATCTCACAGAGTTGCTGTGAGATAAATGCTAGAGCTGGTCGGAAAAATCCAGACAAACCACTTTTTTTGTTGGAATTTGCTAATTTGTTGAAATTGAAACATTTCATGAAGATGGCTCAACTTCAGCTAAGTTGCAAAGGAAACACAGGTAGGACTGCCTCTGAGGCCTGGTCTATACTACCCGCCTGAATCGGCGGGTAGAAATCGACCTCTCGGGGATCGATTTATCGCGTCCCGTCGGGACGCGACAATCGATCCCCGAATCGGCGCTCTAACTCCACCAGCGGAGGTGGTAGTAAGCGCCGCCGACAAAAAGCGGCAGAAGTCGATTTTGCCGCCGTCCTCACAACGGGGTAAGTCGGCTGTAATACGTCGAATTCAGCTACGCTATTCACGTAGCTGAATTTGCGTATCTTAAATCGACTCCCCGCTGTAGTGTAGATGTACCCTGAGTCAGGACTCCAAGGCTTTCAGGGTCTGTGGCTCTGTGGCAGCCTTTCAGTCCAATGCCCATGAAATGAAAATGAAAATGAAATGCCATTTTCATTCATGGAGAATTTTGACATTTGTCGGGTTAGGTCCCAACTCGAAAGAAACCAAATTTTAAGATATCTAACAATCATCTTATAAAATAAATGGGCCTGATTCAGCCCTGCAATATTCCACTTTTACACAGTAGAACTCTGAGTGTGTGTATGTGCTTTTGTGTAATCTACAGAGGTCATACTTCAAAATGTTTCCTATTCTATAAATGAGGAATGTTCCTGGAATGGATAATCTCTCTCAAAATGGAAGAAACTTTTGGAGTGTGACCACTGCATGTTTGTGTAATATACAAATGTGCGTATGGAATTTAAAACCTATATGGTTATAGAATCACCCACAGGTAATATTGTATAGTTGTGATATCATTAAAACTAAATATATTTCTTTAAGTAATAAAAAAATGTGTTTTGGATGTCTTATATGGCATTTTTAGTATAACAGAAGTGTGTAGGTACTGTACAATAATAATTAATAAAGTCAAAATGATTAAAAAATAGTCAGCTCTCCATATGTCCCTTCTAGCCTGAAATAGTCATTAACTAAAACGACCCATTATTATTCCATTAAAAATTAGAGTGAACCCCCCCCCAAAAAAAGGCCCTGCAGCAGAACTGAAGCTTGCCAAGCTGAGGCTTTGATGGAAAACTACAAGGAGTGATTTTCAGAGGTAGGAGCCCTGTAGTGAACTGCCCTTATTATTACCATGGGAAGCCAAGTTCCTGCCATTGACAGTTCCATACATTAGAATGCCTATTTTATGAAATAATTGGGCATTGAGGAATGTATAAAATCAAAAAGTTCATAACATTTAAAATGACACTAGGTATGGTACATAAGATGTGGTCTAGTGCCCAACATCACTTTCTTGTCCTTTTGACCAGTGGAAAGTGATTTCCAAAGCATTGAAGGAGTCAGAATGTTCTTCACCGACATAATGTTCATCATGATTTTTTGGGAGGGAGGTCAGGAAAAATGGTTTGTATAACTGGTTGTTGGTAAGATTAGAGTTTGTAAAACTGAGGTTCTGCTTCAGTGCACCTCAACTGATTGAATAGAAAAGGGATTGGAGATGGTTTAAGTAAGTGGGTCCCAAACCATGTTGAGCTGAAAAGATCACTAGCAACTTGTTTGGCAGCTGGAACTTAAATAGTTGCTAGTAGATCACACAAACAAGTGTTATTTGCTGATAGTAGCTCAACAAACTCAGGTGCTGTTTTTGAAGGCTTGGTTAAGAGCTGCCTCAGAGCAGATTATATTAGTCCAGCCTAGAGGTGACAGGATAATATGCAAAAGAACTGAAGTCATCTATATCCTGATTGGCCAAATCACTTGTACAGTCTAAATTCTGTTATGAACCATGATGTAACTGTCCTGAAATCAAACTGCATGTCGAGAAAACATGTACATTTTCCCCCCTCTGGTCAACATCAAATTATTATAAATAGAATCTTAAAAAGTATAAGGTATGCAAAAAGCCAAAAGAGGATTTGGCCCATGAATTTAAGATGCTGTGTGAACCCTGTGTGACGTTACTTTCTTCTTTCAGTTATTAATATTTGTACAGTGACATGAGATCATTGGATGACAGATGGTATGCATGTATAATTCTTCAGAAGAATGACATGAATTTCTTTGGAGCAGAGCTTATTTGTCTTAAATGTGGCAGTAGACCTATAGACTGCCAATATCCAGTTCACTTGAAATAAAATGTTCTCTTTGAAATGTGGGTATTATATGTTACAAAATTAGGTTAATTTTACTGTCATCTAGATAGAAGACTTCACAGAGATCGGGTTTTGTTGAGAGGAAAAGTGTCAAAAGAGGGAGGAGAGAAAGCTTGGAGTTCCTGTAGAGAGACAGTAATGATTGAGCTTCTCTTTCAAGACAGAAGAAACCTATCTTTGTCTACCTTGCCCATGTGATAAACTTAGAGTCTGCTGAGTGTCAGTCACGTACACTGCAAAATAGACAGTGGTGAATTTCTGTTTATTTGGATGATACCAATTCTTGTGTATGTTACTAAAACTCTAGTGGCTGTTATGCAAAAATAGGTATATGTCTACATACCTTGCTAAAATTTGTGAAATACAGTACTTTGGAAGATAACAGAATAACTGCACCAATTGAAGTATTTAGTCTCCAGAGGCTTAACAATTCAGAGAAAGCAGTGTGACACTGGAAAAATCAGCAATTTCCTTCATGGAAAAAAGTCTTGGAGCCTATTTGATATTAAAAAGAAAAAAATTCAGTTTAAATAGATCTGATATCAGTTATTAGGGTTTTAAAATCTCTATATAGTGTCATTTAATCGGCTGAAGTGATGATAACCGTAGGTGTCGTGTAAGATTCCCATATGTGAATCTATGTAATGCACTTAAATCCTGATCTGCCACACTTTTTTTCTTTCTGTCCAGGGATCCACAGTGATGCCATTATCACTTCAATACTGGATCACTCTTATTTATTTTGCAGCTGTGCCTAGAGCTTTCAGCTCCACATGCTAAGTACTGTACAGATATATAACTAAAAGATGGTGCCATTGTTCTAGTCTAACCACTCCACTCCACCAGCAAATAACTGTGTTTTAATGCACAGAGCTGGATATCCTCACAAGACTGGATTAGGTGGAACACTGAGAGTCAGGACTGAGATGGTACGTGTAAAATTGTAGGAATAGCAACTACAAAGTGGAAGTAAGGTGTATTTTAGAAGCCTGTAATATCTGCTGTTCCAGTTCAGGCATTCCACACAATTTTGCCAGTGCATCTGAATCCTGATTAAAATGGTTTGAAATTTTGCATCCTCACACCCAGTTTTCTCACCTGCTTTTTTGTGTCAGTTTATCTGACGTCTAAACACTCCCTGGCAAGGAAGCACAACGCCCACACTCCCAAAAGAAGAAGAATGAAAACTTCCCCAGGACTTTTCATGCCATTGATTTCAGTATCCTGCTTGCCTTGAAGTCCGTCAGTGGCTTAGGTGAGCTAGTGTGACAGTCTCGTGGACTGTTTGGCTCTGTGGTCTTCCTGTGTTGGAATCTTATCAATGTTTTATTTATTGTGATTTTAGTAAACTTTGTTTTAACAAGTATTTTTTTAGTTAATCATCTGGGCATCATGGATGGAATGCAGGGGAATAGTAGGAAATTTCATCCAGAATACATTTTTGCAAAGGAAATATGTATTAATTCCATTGAGTATTTGCATTTGTTTCTAATTCACAATTTGGACCAATACTGGTAATTTTGCATAGTCCTTTTGCTATTTTCACCCTGGGTGTTGCTGGAGAACTTGAGTACAGACTGACAGGCATCTTAAATTGTACTAAAATCTATAGTTATGTGATCTAAAACTAAGACAAGACAAAACCTTGAAAGGAAGTGCTTAGCATTAAATCAGCAAGCAGCAGTTAGGAAGTTTTCTTGTATGCAACTGACACTTATGCCACAGATTTCCATAGGTCTCACTTGCTAAGGTGACATTGCAGGGGCTAGTGTTATTTTGCAGTAGATAAACTTCCACTTATTTGTTCTTTAGCAGACATATTTGGGAAGTGCTAGTTTGTCTGAGCTCTGAAGATGCAGAGGTTTTATCGCACATTGATCTGGCCTAGATCTAGGCTACATCTCTGAACTCCCTCCTTCAGTGTTTCAATTTATAAGTCTGCTTACAGTGATGTAATGCTGCTCATACTGTGACCACTTTGCTAGGCAGGCTTCTGCAGCACTGTGATCTATACTCTCCTTCTTTCACTGACTACTATCAGCAGTGGTATGTTAGTTATATATTTTAGGAGAGATACTCTTTTCTCTTCAACTGGTGTTACTTTGCTGACTTCAGTGATGTTATTTATGAGTTACACCAAATCAGGCCTTTTTTATATAGCAAGAATGCATTTCTGATGTGCTTAACGGTATAGACCAGGGGTCAACAACCTATGGCATGCGTGACAAAGACGGCATGTGAGCCGATTTTTAATGGCACGCTGCTGCCTGCCGGAGTCCCAGCAGGCAGCAGTATGCCATTAAAAAAACTGTCCAGCCCAGCCCGGCCTGCTCTTCTCCGCCCTCCGCCCCCCATACCTCCCCCACGGGGGCAGGGGGCAAGGGTCAGGGGGCAGAAGCTTGGTCCTGCTGGCTCCCCTGTCTCTTCCCGTAGTGTGCTGGGTTCCTGCCCCTCCTCTGCCTCTCCATCCCTCTGTCTCTGCCAGCCGATCAGCTGATGGCCCTTGCGAGGGAGGGGGTCAGGAAGGAGCAGAGTCAGTGTGCTCACTGCCCCTGGCGGAGGCAGAGAAGAAGCGGGGGCAGGGCCTTGGGGAAGGGGGGGTAGAATAGGGGCATATCCCCTTCTGCACCATCCCCTGACCCCCCCCACACCCCCCCCCGCCCTCTGCCCTGACCCCTCCCTCACACACACCCAGCCCTGAGCCCCCGCACCCCCCCAGGCCCGTGCCCTAAGCCCTGTGCCCCACACACTCCCCCGGCCCCTGCCCTGAGCCCTATACCCCCCTCATACACACCCAGCCCTCTGCTTGACTCTTCCCCCCCCCATGACCCCAGCCCTAACTCTGGCACCCCCACACATCCCCAGTCCCCCCACCCTCTGCCCTGACTCTTGCACCCCCCACATACCCCACCCCTCCACACCCCATGCACCCCCCACATCCTGACTCTTGCACCCCCCACATCCCCACCCCCATCCTGAGCAGCAAATGGGAGCTCCTGCACTCCTCCCCCCATATTCCCACTTGCATCCCTGGCACCAAATGGGAGCTGCCCAGGTAAGTGCCACACACCCAAACCTCCTGCCCCAACCCTGAGCCCCCTCCCTCATTCTAGCTCCTGGCCAGACCCTTTACCCCCAGCCCTATACTTAGTGCACTCTCACCCTCAGCTCACTGCAGAGAGAGGAAGAGAATGGGCCAGAACCAGGGAGAAGGTAGATACCCACTGTATGTGGGCAGGGCCGGGACCCCAGACTGGCAGCGGGCTGAACGGGTCCAGCAGCAGGGATCCCGGCTGGCAGGAACTGGCGGATGGAACTCCTGAGTGGCAGTGGGCTGAGCTGCTCAGCCCACTGCCGATCTGGAGTTCTGGCTGCCGGACCCTTGCCAGCCGGGGTCCCGGCCACAGGCCCCGCTCAGCCCGTTGCAGGCTTTTCAATCACTGAGGACAACAACATGCTCCTGCCTGTAACTCAGTCCCATAACTGACACATCATCTTTGATTTGGAACTCCCTACAGGTTTTCACATCCAGGCTATATCTAAATCTTGCCAATTCTTTCTACATAACACCTCTGAGCTACAGACTTTCCCATCATCCACACAGCTAAATCTCATCCAAGCTTTCAAAACCTCATGTCTCAATTACGGCAGCATCCTTCTCTCTGCAATCTTGCCCCTCTCATAGCCACTCAGAGTTCTGCTGCAAAGATAATTTCCCTCGCCCATCACTTGCATCATGTCACCCCTCTCTTTGTATGCCTCCACTTTCTCTATTGCTTCAAACATAAACTGTTTATATTAACTTTCAAGGTCCTTCAGTCAGTCCCCACCCTAACTATCATCTCTGATTCATTGTTGAGCTGCCTCTGATCAGCTAATTTTCAAACAAACACCTTTGTGCATTCTCCCATACTGCTCCACACACACATCACAGGCGCTTCCTGAAAATATCCAGAAAGCTATCTTCTTATCCACCTTCACAGCTCTCCTCAAAACTTTTATGATGCCTACATAAAACTTGACAATGGTTAGCCTGCTAGTGTGCAGAGACCTTTGCTTTTCATGCGGACCACTATTGTTTACTTGTTTACTCCATCTGTCTGTATCCATCTGTTGCCTCTTGTTTTATAGTTAGCTTGTAAACCCCTTGGAGCAGGAACCGTCTTTTTGTTCTGTGGTTGTACAGTGGCTAGCACAGTGGGGTCCTGAATCATGACTAGGGCTCCTAGGTGCAAGGGTAAAAGAAATAATAAAAAACCTCAATTTTCTCTTATACTTAGAATGATAAATCAGTATATCATCTGATGTCCTTGTTATGTATGTCAGTGGCTCTGTTGCTTGTGGATCAATGGAAAAATATCATTCTAGAAGTTGGGAAAATTTTGTTACCAAGGAGGGTAGTATTTGACAAACTAGTTGGTATTTGGTACTTTTTAGAGTTAGGTGGAAAGCAAAACTAGGGTGATGGCCAAATTCCATGTGTTTCCAGGAAACACCTATGAACAATGCAGTAGTTTGTGTCTCCACCCTTCCCACACTTGGATAACAAAAGTCAAACTTTTAGCCAGTAAAAATTGCCTGTCATGTAAGTTATTACTTCATTTCCATGTTCAGCACCAGCAGAACAGAAATTAACCAAAATGACACAAAAATAGTTCAAATGAATAATAAAATAATTATAATAAAGAACCCAACCTCCACAAAAGTATCCAGGATGCTGAACCACACCCATAAAAACAATTTATCATTAACTAACAAGAAGAACATCTCAACCTGAGTGCAACTACAAACAAGGTGTAGATTCAAAATACAATGAGAACAGAAGAAAAAATAACAGCAACATTGGTAGTAATTTAAAAGCATCTTTGGCAAAAAAAAATAATTGTTTAGGTATTTTTTTTTAATTTGGGGAGAGATGAAATAAGATGGATTTCAGGAGGAAGCATTTCCCCACAATTCCAGGGTCATCACAGCAAAATCTCAGTCAGCTACTGATTTCAGGCATGATGGTGGAACCTCTAACCACTGGGTGGTATGTGACCATGAAATCCCATCAGGTATAGGCTCAAGGAGGAGGTCTTGACTATAACCATTATGCATTGCGTCATGAAGTCTAAGGGTTACAGCACAGTCTAAGGATTACAGCATGTCCCTGTTTTTTCAGTAGCTAAAAAGTAGTAGTAATAACTAATCAGACCAGTTTTGGTTTTCTTTCCTAGCTTACTCCCAGTCAGAGAATGCAATCCATGAGGAATTTAGCAAGTATAGATCAGAAACCACCTAAAAAACTTATAGTAAGAGATGGCCTATGTATTCTATTTTTGTTAAGTAATTGGACTGAAATGTTTAAACGTTGTCATTTACAATTAAGCACCTAAATCAATTTAATCTGATTTTCAGAGATGCTAAGCGTTGACAGCTCCCCTCTCATTGCAAAAGATTGTCATACTGTTTAGCATTTGTGAAAGCTTTATGATGTTATTTTTAGAGGTTCTGTTTTATAAACAGTGCTCCTTATAAGCTAACTTCTCAAGCACCTAGTGTCCCCTCTTGCGCTTTCCATCCCCAGCAGTTTAAATAAATTCCATTTGGCTTTGTATCACTGTCATACATAATGGGACTTTAGTCAACAGACCATTCAATCTTTATATATATTCTGTGTCCATTTGTTTATCTCCGATTCCCTAAATATCAAAGCCTACTTTTTAAATCATTTACTCTTAGGGCTTTTCTTTTCATCATCTGAAGCAGAATACTTGAAGTCATGAAATTTTAGCAAAGAAATAGGATGATGACCACTGAGCCAGCTGGATTTTGTTATTATTGCTTGCTACTGCAACTGTTGTTGTTTTAATTAAATTAAGATTAATGCTTTCTCCCCAGCTCTACTGCTTCTTGTCTGGTAATTCACATGAAGACGTTGATGTATCTGCAGATATTTATTTTTGTTTGGGGGGAAAAAAACTATGCTGTCTTGGAAACGAGTTATGATTTAACCTTTTAATGTTTTGGTGGAATAAAGAAGGGTCAAAGGTAAATCAATGCTTTTTCAACAACAAAAAAAGAAGAAAATTGTAAGTCTAATGTTAAGTGCTGTACCTACAGGTATTTTGAAGCTTGCAGCATATATGGTAGAATTCCAAATGGTATTATCCATAGCTGAGACATATCTAGCTGCCAACATTATTTGCTTTGTTTGAAAGGACACATGATTGTTAGCAGGGATGTGCTGAGCTATTGAACTATTTCTTTTGACTGTTATTATTGCTGTACATATGCTATATTAAGAGCAGCAATAGCATCCAGGTAGCTAGGTAGCATATTCCCCAATGTGCAAAACATAGTTCCCCGGACTTCATGAAAAGTATAACTGGGTATCAGCTACCTAAAATTTTGGGGATGGCTCTACGGACTGACTCCTTCAGAGGGGCCTGGGATACAATTCTACTAAATTATTCTAATGAAATGAATGAACAGCACAAAGCTTTCTTTTTTCCTACACCAGCGTTGTGTTTCTGTACATGGTTTTGCATATTCCCTTTGAAAACAAAACATACAACATGGTGCATAGTTATACTTACCTCAGCTGTGTTCATAGAATCATAGAATATCAGGGTTATGAGACAGGAGGCCAAAAATCAAGTAATCATCAACCACTTTCGATGCAAGGATATATAATTGTACTCTGTGGAGTTATTACTTTTATAAATGTTTTCTGTTACACAGTTATATTAATTGGCTAATATATTCCAATCCAGTACAGTCGTATTCAATTCATGGGCTGTCTGCACCTGTCTCATCTAGACAGTTTTTTCCCCTCTTAATGCATACCTTATGGCAGAGGATTCTTTATATGTTTTGTGTAATCTGTTGAATTTAAATAATGAATTAAATATGGAAGAGCAAGATAAAAATACACTAAATTCTCTCTATTTATTTAAACCCTTCTTAAATCTTTTAAGGCAAGTATAAACACTGATAAATGATTTTAGGTGCCTCAAGGAAGCTGATTTTCACAAAGTAATCATCACCTGCCCTATGAAAATCATCTCCCTTTAAGATGTCTCCAGTTGGACCTCTAAAAATGGAGGCACCCAAAATCATTAATCACTATTGACACTGGCCATAAGAATAATTGAGTCATTTTTATGATTAATTTTGTATTGATTTTTTCATAAAGAAACAGACAATGAAAAGTACCAAAAGGTAAATGATTTACAGCTTGTATATGTTTCCAAATACCAGATGCTTCACGGGATCTCCATTGCAATTATACAATTATGCGATTTTACCACTTGTTGGCAAGACTAGACAATACAAAACCAGACAATACTACGTAGACATGTTAGGATGGAGGTAAGAGTAATAAAATAGGAGAAGACATGTCCGAATAGGGGAAGGAGGCGACTGGATGGGGCTGGGAGAAAGGATGAGTTTGGTGGAATGATGGTTGTGACATACTGGTAAGGGATTCTGTCACTGCCTGCCCTGTAACTTTAGGGCACTGGGGACTGTGCTGCTAAGGTTCAAATCTCTGACACCAGCCCACAAGCATAAGCTCTCACCCTAGTTTTTACTAGCCTAATTACTCCAGTGACACCAACAGCATGTTCACTTGAGTCTCCCCAAATCCATCCACCCTGAGTTCTTAATTACCAGACACTTGGACCATTCCTCTCTGGTTTATCACCTCTCAAGGTTTGAAACCAGCCCCAAGCTATCAGTTCGCTGTGGCACTTACACTCTGCACAATTTGCAAATCAGAGATGTGCTTGGGGTAAAAATAAACAAAAAGTTTATTTAACGGAAAAATCACAGATTCAAAGATGAAATAGTAAGTGGAGAGCAATCACATACAAGTTACACAGTAAATAAGCATAAAGATGCAACCTCAGGCTTTGCACTTCCATATTAAATAAAACCCCTTTTCAAATCCAAGTTTATGTATTGCCTTTTAACTGTTTCCTGGAATCACCCCCTAGCTATAGAAGGGATTGAGTGTTTCCCTGACACCTCCCTTTAGCTTGTCCCTCAGTTTTTGGATGAAAACCGGATTCAAGCTTCCTTTTTAAAAGGCTTTTTCCTTTTTTCCTGTTCTCCTGGCATGATGAGTCATGGTTATGCAGATGGGGGAAATTCCCTCTTAACTTGAAAAAAGAATAGGAGTACTTGTGGCCCCTTAGAGAGTAACACATTTATTTGAGCATAAGCTTTCGTGGGCTACAGCCCACTTCTTCAGATGCATCTGTAGCCCATGAAAGCTTATGGTCAAATAAATTTGTTAGTCTCTAAGGTGCCACAAGTACGCCAGTTCTTTTTGCGGATACAGACTAACATGGCTGCTACTCTGAAACCTCTTAACTTGATAGCACTGATGTCTCAATGTCTTCCCATTAATTCCAATAGCCCATCATTGTCTTTTCCTGGGCTGGTCAATGGATTATTTCTTGGAGCTGATTTTGCATAAACATCTGGCTTGGGAGGTGTCCCTTCCTGCTTGACTGCTTCACCATTGTGCTGTTAGGTATAGCTGAAGTTGCCCCACAACTTATGAGAACAGTTTTCTATATACAGAAATATATAAATTCATAACCATAGTCTGTATACATATCTCATTACAGGCTTTAATAAAATAACGATGTATTTTCAGTATGACACTGTATATAAACAGTTGATTCTACTGTTTATTTTGGGGGCTTCAGCTCCTTGGGGTGTTTGGATCCTGATTGTCATAGAGGTCTGGTATTCTTTGAGCCATCTCAACATTTTTATCCAAATGTATCTAGAAATGGGATCCAAATGTCTTTACATTCATATAATTGTTCTCTATGGCAATAAATTAATCATTTTGAAAATCTTGGTCTGCTTCTAAGGATAACTCATTTTTCCCTCCCCACTGGCTTATTTCTCTATTCAGATTCCCTGTAGGTCAACTTCCTATTATTTCTTAATTTATTGCTTTTATTATCCCTCCTCCCAACTGATAAATCTCCAACACACCTCTCAGCAGAGGCGACATGCTGGGGCAGGACCTTCCTGATATTTAGGCATTTGTCCCTCCTCCCAACCGATTGTTTTAGGCAATTTGTCCCGATATTTCACGGTACTCCTTTTTTTTTTTCCCCTCCGCCAGCAGCACTAGGCTTTTTTTTTTGTTGTTGTTTTTGCTTCCCTCTCTCCCCCCCCCCCCCCCACGTGTCCCAATATTTTCTTCCTCTC
The DNA here is from genome assembly GCF_013100865.1 of Trachemys scripta elegans. NCBI lineage: Eukaryota > Metazoa > Chordata > Testudines > Emydidae > Trachemys > Trachemys scripta. The sequence goes on from NC_048304.1 coordinate 75,014,312, forward strand.
ATTTGGTCACCCTAGCCCCCAGAGTTGGTGTTTGGCTTTTAATAAGCATGCTCACACAGACTGAGTATGCTCAGTAACTTCTGCCCTCACTTTGCATTGCCCCCAACACACTGTTGGCAGGAATGTGTTGTCTCTGCCTCTCAGCTGCTGGTTTCCTTTCCCATCCACCCAAATTGCATTTGAGCTAGACATTCCTTCCAAATGCCTGTGCCCCCTTGAAATCATTCTCTTATGTTACAGCATTTTTCATTTTCCTGCAGAATCAAAAAAAGCTGCCTTCAGAATCAGAACACATTCTTTCAGAAAACTACCAGTAAAGTCCTTGTATTGCACCAATATCCAGAGCACAAAAGGACAACTTCGTAGTTCAAATGACTTATTAATTTAATTTCTTTAAAATTCACTGTTTAATTCCGTACATTTTATATGAATTTAAATGAGCAATATCTGATGCCTCCTTCACCAATCTTCATCTGGGGAAATTAACATTGATCTTTTTTTTCTTCAACCTATTTAAATGTTTATATCTGAGGGCTTTGTAAATAGAATCTGAGTTTGGGCCCCAATATTGCTCAGCTGCTAGTAAAAAATAAATGTTTTAGTATTATCTTGATGTTTATTGGCCAGGGACAGAGGCCATTATTGGATTTAAAAAACAAACAAACACCTCGATTCAGTTAATATGCAATTAAAGCTGTATAGGCTGTGATCTCAACAGATATCTCAAGATGCTGTGAGCCGCAGCCAGTTCTGGTTGATACTTGAGTGGCAGAGATACCCTCTTCATGTGATTCAGGAAGGTGGTCATTGAATAGCACCTCTCCTCCCCAATAGTGTGGAACCAATGCCTCCACATGAAGTTAGGGAACATTATGTTGGTAGAGATGCCAGGCAGTCAATGGAATTAGTTTGCGTCAGACCAGCCAAGAATCTGGCTTAGTCTTTGAGTGAGATATAAAGTTGAGGTCTTGATCTTTTGTGATGATCAAAGAGCTCGCATGGGAACTCTTCTGGGTTTGTAAGTTATGTCAGCTGAACTCACAGATTTGTAAGGATTTACCTTCTGACAGAATTCTAATAATTCAGATGGCAAACATTAACTGCTATGTACCACCCTGCCCGCACACCTCCCCATACAACCTTAATCCTCTTTGGGGGGTAGTGGTGAGTCGTTCCCTCATTACTATCCCAGCATCTGAGTGTCTCCTGAGCAGCTCCCCCAGAATCTTTACTAGTTACTGGGGCACTGCTTTCTTGGTCACTGGTCTGTGATACTACTACTAGAGTGGGACACCTTGCTGGCTCTCACTATCTTGTGGTTGATTCCTGGCCAATGGGAAACTACACTCCACATTAGGGCCTGGAGTGGTCCTTCCTAGCAGTACCTAAAGAGTCTGGGGAGTAGTTACCTAGTTCACCCCTTCCAGGTCAGTTCTAAAGAAGCTACCTCTTTTATTCCTCCCTTCCACCCCCAAAATGGCTAATGGTACATGGAGGAATGGCTGGCTGCAAGATTTGGGAGGGTGGAAAGGGAAGTAATAAGGCTGTGTGAACACCATCAGCCTAGTTCCATTGAACTTTGATGAATTTGGGCCAATGTTTCAATTTGGGAGAGGGGCCCAATCCCATTCTGATTTCAGGGATTTACAAGACTATTTTACACAGATCTAATCCCTATAGTCTTTTTACGCATTTAAAAATGTTAGCTCCAATCTCTGGGCCACATTGTGTAAATATTTGACTTAAACTGAAGTGAATTTGGTCCACTGTGATTAGTTAATTTTCCCCTGCATTTTCAATCTCAACAGTATTGTTTCTCACTTTGGGCCTGATTTTCAGAGGTTCTGAGCATCCACAGTTTTGAGGAGTAAATAGGAAGATGCTGGGAATCAGCACCTCTGAAACCTGGGCCCTTTGTGTCCTACGCTGATGTTTACTGCAAACTATTGTGTAGTGTGTCTTCATTGTTGAACATCTGTTACATTTTACCCCAGAGGTGGCTGCATTTTTCAATGGTGGTTGAAATGATGCATGGATACACATATAAAGCAATTTGGGATCCTGTAGAATGAAAAATCACTATAGAAACTTATTTATGATTAATGATTATAAATTATGATTATAATCACTAATGAAATTCCAGACTGCATGTGAAAAAAGAAGCAAAAAGATTCAGAAACAATGTTGTAAATGTCATAGGTTTTTGCTGATTAAAATAACACACCTATACCTGAATTAAGTTTTAAACAAGCCTGAAACTTTGGGATTTTATTATATTATGCCCTCAGGAGTTTATTCTCTTTCCAATTACAATCCAGGGAATGTATGCTTGAACAGCAACACATTTCTGCAGTGAATAGCACAGCAGACATTATATTTGAATTGATTGTTTAAAAAGCTTTTCGCCAATATGAAAGAGAATGGCCCAATGTGTTTGAAACAAGATACTAACTTTTAGCTGAAACCAGAACTGTAATAGACGAGAAATATGTTCTTAGGAAATGCAATGAAAATTAGTAGGTTGCAGATGAAAAGGGTCAAAATTGCTAAATAACGGCCATTCTTTCAACATGCAAATGTAGCCATTCATGCTATTAGAAGCTGCCTGGTTAAAATGAAAGGGTCTGTTCTCTCATCATTGTTCTCCCATCACCCATTAGTTTAACAACGACAAAGCATATCATAGGGTCTATTTTACAACTGATACATCCACAGAATTTCTATTAATGTTAATAGCAGTTAAAGGCATATCATCATCAGTAGCATAGATATACTTCTTATTGTATATTCCAGAGCATATTATGGCCCACGACAATGACATGTCAAAATATGGTCTAATAAGTGGAGTTGGTACTTATGTGGTGGGCTACTGAGGAAAACATTTGGATAATGATATTGCTAATATAGTGGTCTGAGTTAGAAGCCAAAGAAAGAATAGCTTATTGCCATACAGAGCAATTATATGAATTTGGATCCCGTTTCTCGCGCTCTCTCTCTGTATGTATGTGTGTGTATCTCTCTCTCTTTATATATATATATATATATGTATGTATATACACACACACACACACACACACACCAGTATGTGGATAAAATAATATTGTGATGGCTCAAAGAATGCCAGACCTCTATTCCACATAACCACACGTCTTTTTTTTTCTCCTTCCCCGGTCTCATCCTTCCCTTCTCTCCCTATTCATGTATGTCTTCTACTATTTTATTACTGTTACCCACACCCTAACATATTATGTCTATGTATTATTGTCCGGTCTTGCTGCTTTGATAAGTCATAAAATTTCATAGTTGCATAATTCTACTGGAGATCTCATGAAGCATGTGGTGTTTAGACACATACATAAGCGGTAACTCATTTACCTTTGTATGTTTTATTGTCTGTTTGTTGATGAAAATTAATAGAAGCAGCAAAAACAGTGGCATTCTTTTCTTTGAAACAGCTCAAAACCAAGAACAAAGTTCTGGAAAGCAATGTGCTGTGGGGGCTACAGTCTTTTGAATGAGCGGGATACAGTCTTGCATGAGCCATGAACTCAAGGCCCCTACTAATTGTGAACATTTTGGTGCCTGTACACATTCCAGCTGGGGCAGGAAATTTAAGTGCCAAAGAACACTTGTCTAAGAACAAGGCTTTTGTCATGATATTTCCAGCTCAGTCAGAAGCAGGAAGCATTGGAAATGTCGTCAGGAAAGACTGTTCATGTTCAGTCTCTAGCCCAGTTTTGAAGGAGGTCTGGACAGTTCTGCTAGTCTTTGGATAAGTTTCCAAACTGGACCATTCTGCTTTTCACCTGTCACTAAATAAAATGTGGAAAAAAACTAGAGAAGGACAAAACCCAATCCATGGACACATCTGTTTTGATGGTCAAGAGGAGCTAGTCTGAATCTGATATTATGCAAATTTGATCAGTAAGGGTAATTGACTTGGAATTAAATTGGAACACTTTATCTAGGGATGTGGTCTATCATCTATCCCATTACTTTCCGTCTTGAAGTCAAGACTTTCTAAAAGACATGCTACAGCTCAAATAGAAGGTACAAGCTTGATACAGAAATTGTTGGGTGAGGTTCTTGAGCCTGTGTTATGCAGGAGGTCAGACCAGATGATCAGCATGATCCCTTTTGGTCTTAAAATCTATTCACCTGAATCAGTAAATGGATTTCATGGCTGTCCTCTAACTCTATAACGTAGGCAGAACCAAAAACCTGGATTCAAATACTCTATAACTTTGGCTTGATTGGGATTCAGATTTTAAATGTGAGATTTGGACCCATCAGTGGAAATAGTAAAGTAATGTGTGTGTTTAGTTTTGTGGAGTTTTTGATTTTGACAAAATGCCAATGGAACCAGACAGAATTCCAGTGGACCCTGGCCTGCCAGGAAAGTATCCGGTCAGCTCACGACCCCAGCACTTTGCCAGCTCATCTGGTGCACTGCTAGAGAGCCCAGGGTTTTAGTCATCCAGCTTCTCACCAACCTGGACTCCCAGGGATGCAAGGGTCTCCAGCTCTGTGGGCCCCAGTGCTTCCAGGATCCATGGCTCCAGTGCAGTCCACCTGGCAGGCTGCCCTGGAACTCCAACTCCATTCCCTTCTATGGAGAATTTAGAAATTATAGGATTCACTCTGAATCAGAACAAAACCGAAATTTGAAATATAGGAACCCTGCATGAAACAGAATTACTTTTCTCCTCCTAGCCCTAATAGTCATTGTTTGTAATCAGCATTTTGATTAAATGGCTCATTCGTTAAAAATAACCCAACCACTGGTGTAATAATTACTGCAATGTCTTTTTGACAGACAGGTCTAATATTAAAGTTTCTTTTTTTCATTTGGGATGTAATAGGATGTTAGTGCTGTGTCTGTTATAAGAGATTAGGAGGCATTATTGACTGTCCATCCACAAGAAAACTGATAGTAGGAAATGCCCGCGAGGGGAAGTTAGACCCTTTTAAACCAAATGATTAACCTTGTCATATTTCTGCTGGTATTGTGGATAACACTGTCAAATGCATTTGAAGCCTTTCTATATTAACATGTTTTAATTAAGTGAGAAATGGAGAGAGGAATGTGGGAAGGAAGGGAGGGTAAAGCAACAAACCTATTGTTTTTTTTTTTTAATTTGCCCATGAGGTTGCAGTACATTTTGAACAATTTACAGAGATGCAAACAGCCAATAAATAGTTATGTAGGACTATTTTTTTAAAAAAAAGTCTCCTTTTATTTTGTATATAAACCTTTCTTCTATTCTTGAGTTGTTTACAGATTATTGTGTATTTCCTGAACCTTTATTTTTATACAGGGAAGCCCTCTGATTTTATTTCACAGAACAACTTCACTGTAAGCATAGGTTCCCTATACATAGAATAGTTGTTTGCCCACTTCAATGCATTAAAACAATTTCAGGCTTTCACTGTGCTTCACGAAAGACAAAGGGCCTGATTCACTACTCACTTATATTGGTGGTAAACTAAGAGGAACCCCAATGAAGTCAGTAAAGAGTTATCTTGGTGTAAATGAGCACAGAATCCATCCCAAAGGGCAGGGCCGGCTCCAGGTTTTCTGCCGCCCCAAGAGGGGGAAAAAAAAAAAAAAAAAAAAGCCGCGGCAGCGCAATCATGCCGCTCCACTCTTCGGTGACAGTTCGGCGGCGGCTTCACTCCCTCTCTTCCTCTTCGGCGGCACTTCGGCGCAAGCTCAAAGAGGAAGAGAGGGACTGAGGGACTTGCCGCCGAATTCCCACTGAAGACCCGGACGTGCCGCCCCTTGGTATTGGCCGCCCCAAGCACCTGCTTCTTTAGCTGGTGCCTGGAGCCGGCCCTGCCAAAGGGTATTACTCTCACTGAGAATGTTGTAAGATGATTTTATAGTGGATACATTCTGTGGTGTGAACTGCCAGAGGTTCATAGTGTAGAACTGTAATTTAAAAGGAAGCATAATGCAGTTTCTATTACTAAAGTTGCTACTGGTAGTGCAGAATAAAGACTGCTAGTAGAAGAGAGGGCCAGATTTTCAATTGATGCAGGTGCACTGAAGTCAATGAGTCTGCATCAATTCACACCAGCTGAGAATCGTGCCTGCAATATTTTGCCAATAGAAATAATAAAGGAACTTTTAGAGTGGTGTTCCTTTCTTCACAAAAGCCCCAATTCAACAAAGCACCTAGAGTTAGCCTAAAGTTAAGCATGTACAGTAACTCCTCACTTAACGTTGTAGTTATGATCTTGAAAAATATGACTTTAAGCGAAATGATGTTAAGTGAATTCAATTTTCCTATAAGAATTAATGTAAATGTGGGGGTTAGGTTCCAGGGAAACTTTTTTTGCCAGACAAAAGACATTATATACATATACAGTATAAGTTTTAAACAATTTTAAACAAACAATGTAATACTGTACTCAGTAATGATGATTGTGAAGCTTGGTTGAGGTGGTGGAGTCAGAGGGTGAAAGAGGGGGATCGTCTGGTTGCTGTTCTTCCTCTTGCTGTTCTTTCCAAAGTGCTGGGGGGTGCTCAACCCCCGGCTCAGCCCCAGTCCCTGCCCCCACTCCACCCCTTCCCCCAAGGCCTCACCCCCATTCTGTTTCTTCCTGCCCCTGCTCCACTCTCTCCCCCTCTCCCTGAGTGTGCTACGTCTTCGCCCCTTCCCTCTCCCCCCCCCCCAGCCTCCTGAATGCCGTGAAACAGCTGACTGCTGTGGGCTGGAGGCGTGGGGAGAGAGGAGGGCATTGCTGATCCTCAGGGCTTTTGGCAGGCAGGAGGCGCTGGGGAGGTTGAGGAGAGCTGCTAGGAGGCCTTGTGGCCCACCCTGGTTCCAAGCCCCCACTGCCAAACAATGTTATAAGCAAATATTGCGCAACTTTAAATATGTTCTCTAATACATCAGCAATGTAACAATGAAACAAGTTTACCAGGATGACATTAAGTGAGGAGTTACTGTACTTGAATAATTTGAATTGGGGTCTGTGAGAGAAGTAGTCTTGGAAAATTACTTTTCTGCAGTTTATTTAGTCCTCTAAGCTAACACTGTTAGAATCGTCTTTGCATCTGTAACTGCTATGCACTTGTAGTTGGGATCATCAAACCCAGTTAAAACCTTACATTCTCTTGCATTTAATACCTCATCAAATTATTGTGGATTTAACTACTTCTATGAAAGAACTAAAAACGGAAGAAAAAATGCTAAGGCAAAAGCAGGAGCACTAAAAAAATCAGTAACCCAAAAGAGAGCATACATACATTGGAGTTTACAAAGAAATGCTTTCAAATGTCCCTTAGACCAGGGGTCTCAAACTCAAATGACCACGAGGGCCACATGAGGACTAGTACATTAGCCCGAGGGCTGTATTACTGACACCTCCCCCCCGCCGTCCTCTGCCTCACCCCCACTCCACCCCTTCCATGAGGCCCCGCCCCTGCCCCGCCTCTTCCCACCCCTTCCCTGCCCCCATTCCAACCCCTTCCCCGAAATTCCCACCCCAACTCCGCCCCTCCCTGCCCCCAGGGGACACAGGAGGGGTGTGGGGTGTAGCAGGGGCTCAGGGCAGGGGTGAGGAGTGCAGGAGGGGGCTCAGGGCAGTGGGTTGGGGTGTGGGGTGCAGGAGGGATGAAGGGTGCGGCAGGGGGTCAGGGCAGGGGCTCGGGGTGCAGGTGAGGTGTGGCAGGGGGCTCAGGGCAGTGGGTTCGGGTGCCGGAGGGGTGCAGGGTGCGGCAGGGGGTTCAGGGCAGGGGGTTGGAGTGCGGGGTGCGGCAGGCGGCTCAGGGAAGGGGATTGAGGTGCAGGAGGGGTGTGGGGTGCGACAGGGGGCTCAGGGCTGGGGGTCAGGGTGCAGGAGGGGTGCAGGGTATGGCAGGGGGTCGGGGTGCAGAAGGGGTGTGGCAGGGGGTCGGGGTGCAGGGTGCAGCAAAGGGCTCAGGGCAGGGGGTTCAGCTGCAGGAGGGGTTCGGGGGGCGGGCTCTGGCAGGGCAGGCTTCCCCCCGCCCCCCCGCTGCTCCGGGCTGTGTGTATTGCTGTTGCTTCAGGCACCGCCCCCAGCATCTCCCATTGGCCGGGAACGGGGAACTGTGGCCAATGGGAGCTGCTGGGGGTGGTGCCTGAAGCAACATCAACACACACACCAATGTGCCCCCCCTTCCCCACGTTCTGGACACTTCCCGGAGTGGTGCAGGAGCAGGGCTGGCAGGCAGGGAGCCTGCCCTGCCCCCAATGCGTGTTGGGCCGGAGCTGCTCTAGGTAAACACTGGGGAAGGGCGGGCCACATGCGGTCCGCGGGCCGTGTGTTTGAGACCCCTGCCTTAGTCACACACACACATTCAGTATTGAGCAGAATACCCACTTGATCCAGAGCCTGCTGAATTCAGTTGATAGAGTCCCACTGATTTTAATGGGCTTTCAATTAAGCCCTTTCAACTGGCTGGAATTTTTCTAATGCAAAAAAACAAAAAACCAAGCAACTCTACCCCCCACGACCTTGCCTTTATTTGAACACAGAACTTTTAAAAACATATTTCAATTTGAATTTTCCAAAAAATTATGCTAGCAAGTTCAAATGAAAAAATGAATCTTACTTGTGATTCTTTTTTTTTAATTCCCTCTTTTGGGAGGACGGGGGGGTTGTGTATATTTTTGTAGATTGCCATTGTGTAAGTTATGATTGGTCAGCATAGTCACATGATAGGATACTTTTTAAAAATTGAAATGATCTGATTTCATAGTAGAATTCTGAGGAAAGTAATGAACATGGAAGCCGGAAAATGCAAAACATAACAGAATAGAAAATTATTTCCATGATTTCCATTCTCCTCCTCCTCCCCCCCCACACTATTTTTTTGGATCAATTCTAGTTCCACCTAACAATAGAATTCATACTCCTGTGATAATTACCAAGGACCTCTTGTCTATTATACAAAAAAAGGAATTCTTCTCCATACAGAGGGCAGGTGTAATGGCTCTCATTATGACATGCTGCCAAGGGAGTATATTTCTGATAAGCAACTGTTTACAAATCATCCCTTTTGTTCCCACTAGAAAGGCACCAGTTCAGCGGAATGACCTCACTGCACATTAAGTGGAGGGGACCTTTTGCTGGGCTGGTTGGAGAAGGTGTTGTTGCTCCTTTAAGGGCAGCTAGAGAGCACCTGTCATATGTAGACAGCTCCATACCAGGGCAGCATGGGAATTCAGACCCATTCCCCCTCCCCGAGATGATTAGAAGAGAAGGTCACTATTTATGCTCATGTCTGTGCAGTAAAAGCCCTCTTGTCAAGCTTAGCACCGCACCCAGCTTTTTGTGATGATCCGCTGTGGGAATTACGCTAGTTGCTCTTTCCTGCAAAGGCCAAAGGGGGATGGGGGGTTTTCACCTTCCCCACAGTAGGTTGCTCCTCACTAAGCCCCCAAAGAATGAAAGGGGCTTAAGCTATAATGTTGCAACTCCTTATGTAAGTTTGGGGTAGATTTCTGGTGCAGTTACTCCGTAGGGAATGGATACAGTGATCAGAGAAGTTGGATTGGGAAAGAATTTAAAGAAGGTACTCTTTAAAGGAGTGGGAAGAGAAGAGGGGTGAGTTCAGGGCTCCTATGACTGGTACAGCAGAGAGTCAACCCTCCCTCCTTTATAGCCCCCCTTAACCCTGATTTCAGGTCGGGTGGTGGTGAGATCTCAGCAGTAGATTGGCTGGGGACCAGAATGGGTAAGGGGGATGGATGGCAGCTGCCCCCCAGGGTATATGTAAATGATTATGATATTACCTGTACTGTATAATTTTATCTGCCTGGTACTTCCAGACATTCAGGAATAAAGTTGTGGCCTAATTAAACCACATCCTGTGTCTCCCGTCCTCCTTACAGCATAGCTGAACAATTGCAATGGTTTGTGTTGACTGTATGGAGGAGAAATGTAATTTAAAGGGGAAAATAACTCAGTTTAGAACACAGAAGGTCCCCAACCAAAGCTAGTGATGCAAACAACTCCAAGCTTTAGTGTGTTCAACTACAGATTCACATTTTTTTAGCTTCAATCCCTCTCTAATTTAATAGAGGTTATACTAGTACTTCACACTAGAGGCTACTAGTGAAGCTGGTCAACATTTTTATGTACAAAAAAATTAGTTTTGTCTTAAAATGCAGACAAAACTTTGTGAAAAATTGACAACATTGAAATGTGCTGTTTTTCTCAAAATTTTCAGTGAAAATTTTTGTTATAGTTTACTATTTACTATATTATTGAAATTTCTCTCAAAATCATTTGATTTTTTGTCTTGTTCCATAAAAAAATATTTTGCTAATAAACAAAACATTTTAAAATGGTCAGTAAAAATGTGGTAACATTTCAGTAGAAAAATATGAATTTTCTCATGAATTTTTTAACTTAAAATGTGTGTCCTTTTTGAATCCTGTAAAGTAGAAACAACCTCACATTTTGAAATGCTTTGCAAACATTTCCTGTTTTTCTACCAGCTCTAGTTATGGATACATAGAAGAAAGTACAGTGATAGCATTATTTTGCCACAGAGAAAAGACAATAGAGTTAGACTACTTAGAATTCTTCTGTTCTGGACTCAGATGCATTGATGTACTATAATAATTTTGAATCTATGGACCTGATCCAAAGTGCAGTGCAGTTAATGGCAGACTCTCTATTACTTTCAGTAGGCTCTGAATCACCCTATGACAGCAATCTGAAATGACTGCTTGTTCTTTGTTACATGTCTTATGTCTGAGTATAGATGTATTCAAGCATAGTGTTGCCAATCTTTTCCACCTTTTATAATAGCAAAAGTAAAACTAAGACTCAGTAATAAGTTAAAGAGCTAACAACTTTGACTATATCAAGAGCTGGAAGCTTTGACTACATACGTGTACTATGCTCCTGGGAGTGTAATGCTATCTTATGTTTGAACAACTAGAGCTTGAGGGTAGAGCATTGTCAATGGAAATCAATTCCCAAGCAGAGTCCAACAATGTTAATTTTCACGGCACAGTATAAGGATCAACTATTTTCTCAGGGTTTTGCAGGGAGCATGAGATTGTAGGATATACTATAGACTTTTCCATGGGGCAAGAGGTCTAAGTCTCTGTTTGTTTACATTGGAAATTTGCACCAATATAACTATGTTAATACAATGAAAACCCTAATGTAAACATTTTTATAGCAAGGTTTACATCAGCGCAGCAGACTGAGCTGTATCCATGCGAGCCCTGCTTTTGGCTGTTGCAGCATGTCCACAATAGGGGTTTGCACCAGTGTAACTAGATTGAAATAGTTACACCAGTGTAAACTTCCTTAATATACAAAGAGCTCCTATGTTATTGCCTATATTGTTTATACTGGCACACACTCTCAAGATGTATATTCATTTTTGTATTATACTAATAAATAGAAAAAATCAAAGGTTGGTGGTCTAATTAAAACTTTAATTGTCCTATCCAAGCATGATTTAAAAAAAAACTTGGAGTTGATCCTTTGATGGCTATTTCTGCTTTGATTTTTCCAATGTCTTAGTGATGGGGAACCATGGTGGGGAATCTTTCCTGTGCATTTCAGTGATCTTGGAAATATGTGTGATTTCTGTTAGAGCTTCTAGTACTTATTCTCTACACTGATACTGACTTGGACTCTTAATACATTCCATGGGTGGCGTACCCAAGCCCACTTATCCACTGATGCTTTAAAAACTTCCGCACCCCAATCTGGGTCTATGCTGGTTATGTGATATGTATGTATCTTGTGATCCTCGTCACCGATACCTGTAATCCCTCATAACTCAAGCCTGACTCCAGATGTACAGTACCTTCCCTCTTAACTTGTGTATATTTAATTTTAAACATTAACTTTAATAAAAATTTTAATTCCCTGCTGTGGAATATGATTTTCCTGGAATGAGGCTTACTCAGCTCTCATTCTGGCCCTATGCTCTCCACTGGTGACCATGCCAACTTTGTGGAATGCATAACTAAGCTCTGTGTCCACCATCAAAGTGGGGATTGCAGGCAGGTTGTCTCACTCTGCCCACAGCTGGTGATCTCCAGCCTTAGTCTTGCTGATGTCAGTTAGGCCCTTAATTTGATCCATGGTGTTTGTTTTGTTTACTCAATAAAGTGCATTAGGCTTGATTCTGAGCCAACCTCTGTGAGAGTCAAGAGTATCTAATGCCAGTGGAGTTACACTGGTGTTAAACTGGTGTGAGAAGAGAATCTGGCCCGATGATTTTGTAATGTGTTTTCTTGTGAAGGACTTAATTTGTGCAGTATCATGCCAAAAAACTAACATTCCAGCCCTTGCTTAACTGAGTAGCTCTGGTGACTTAATTTATCTGAGACTACTGACCTGAATGAGGGCTGCATGATTAGAGTCTTTGTCTAATGAATACCAATGGCACCGTCGCTCTTTACAGAGCATGGCATATGTGCAGATTAGTTCTTTGATAGTTGCTGAGTCCGATGTGCGAGTGACAGTCTTGTCCACAGGTAGGGCACACCCGCGCTCTAGCAATGCTCTGAACCCGAGCAGCAGATTCTTTCCTTCTCTGATGCTGGTCATCACAAGGCTTGATCCAGTCTGCCTTGCAGCGCCTCACTCCATCTACAAGCTGACTCTGCCAATCAGAGTGGCATTCTGCTCTCCTTTTTCAATCATGCACAGAGATTCCAAAGGATATTAAGTCATCCTTACAAGCATCCCAAAATCTGTGCAGCGGCCTGCCTCTCTTTCTAGACCATTCACGAGCTTCAAAGTATAGTGCACTCTTTGGGATCCTGTAATCTGGCATTTGCTTGATATGTCCAAGCCACCTGAGTCTTTTCTTACTAATCAATATTCCCATGAATGACATACCAGCACGATTTAACACTTCCACATTTGTCACCCTGTCTTGCCATGTTATCTGCAGTATTTTACACAAGCATCTGATATGAAAGTTGTTTAGTTTTGTGGTATGCTTGAAATTAGTCATCCATGTTTCTGAGCCATATAGAAGAGTGCAAAAAACACATCATAAAAATATGGATTTACACTTTAGTTGACAATTTGTTATTGTTCCATGCTCTGTCTTGCAAAAGACCAAATTTCCTGGCTGCTTTGCTGATTCTACTATTGAGCTCAGCATCAAGTGCTACATTACTGGTAACAGTAGAGCCAAGGTAGCAACATCGGTCAACAAGATCCAGACAAATACCATCTAAGATGGTATCTGGAACTGGTTCTCAAGAGTCTTGGTGTGTGAATGAATACTAATGAATACTGGCATAGCAAAGTGTCAACAGCTGAAAAAATCAATATCAAAATGGCCCTAAAGTCTGCATGGCTCATAAGATACATTTTTGGCCTAATTCTCTACTGCCTTTCGCATTGTCTCATCATTTACACTTGACAAAGTGAGTACTAAGTGGATGCAAAGGGCTGAGTGGAGAGGAGAATTTTGATTCGGTAGCATTTTATGTCCATTATGCATGAGCATAAATGATTGCACAAGGTAGAAGGGCATGGAGAACCAGACCCACCGTATATTTTTCAAAGGATTTTTTACTCTTAAGGAGTAATCTGACTTCTTTCTAAAGATTTTTGTTCTTGTTTACATTTCAGTAGTTACTGGTAGAATTATCTAGCAAGCTTTCCATATTTATGTATTGTTTAATCTTTAAGGGCTAAGATCTCGATGCAGCAAGGTTAGGAAACTATTCACGTGCTTAAAGTTAGGCATGTGTGTAAGTACTTTGCTGAGCTTTGGCCTAAATTCTGCCCGTTGATACACATATGATCCCCGGTTGACTTCCATGGGAGCGCCACACATGCATCCAAGGGCAAAAAGTGACACACAATGTCTAAATCCAGTCTCAAAAAAAGATCTTTGAGGAGGGTTTTGTGAGAGTTTTCCTATACAATGCTGTAATTAATTCCCAAGCTTCCTTGATCACGTATTGGCACCTTTTGAAATGAAAAGATAATACTATTTATGTATGAACAGGAGAGAATCACTTCACTTGTCTGCCAAAACTCTGATTAAATTAAAATGTCAGTGCTAATGTTATAGTTAATAAGCGTGTTATACATATTCAAAACTATCTACATACTGCAAGTTCTAAGAAAGACACGGAAAGATGTAAAATTAACCGAAGTAGCGTAAGCATAATGCATCTGCTTCTCTTTTGCTTGTATATCTATGCAGTAATAATAAGCTCAGATTGTGTATTATAAATCATAAGCATGCTTGAAGACATTAATGTATGATATTTTATCATTAGAAGCTGAGCTTCAGTAGGTAAGGAGAAATGTTTGTGTTAAAGATACAGACTAAGTTCTTACAAAATAATTGCAGATTAGTTACATTATGTGAACAGGAGGACGAGAGGATCTTTATTAGACAATTCACCAGATGTGCCATCAGTAATACTTTGCTATGAAATTTGGGGACAACTTTGAAAAGGTAAATAAATGTTCTTTTCCCCATATAGTTTTTTATTTGATATATAGACATCCTCATCAGCCTGTCAGTCTCAGTTGCTGATGCTTGTGGTGGATGCAAGCAAGCAAAGTAGGATCTGGATGCCTGCATTTCTGTATTGACCACCTCTTCCCCCATCATGGTCTTCACTCTCCTTCCATAGTTCATGCTCTCACCCCCCCATACCTTTCTGATGCTCATCCTTCTTCCCCCCTGCCCCTCCAATACACACACATTGCCTTGTCCTCCCAATTCTATGGCCCTTCTGTGTGTCTCACACATTCATGCATACATACATTCTCGCTCTCTCCTCCAATCTATTTTAGGGTTTATATTACTGTCCATCACCATAATATCGGAGTGCCTTTCATGTAAAATCAGCAGCAATAGCAAAGTCCCTAGTGAGCTTCATTGAGTCTCTAGCACTTTCCCTCTTTCAAGGTAACAATTCTGCTAGGGGTTCTGCTAGGGTTTGTTTTAGTTTATTAATTTTCTCTTTTTGGTTGTTGCTGCCACCACCAGGAGATTTTGGAAAGGCTTTTTCAACGAGGAGGATTTTGCTTCATTTTGTAAAGTCAGATTCTGGATTCACCTGATCTCTTCTGGAGGATTGTTCCATAGCTGGATCCTCTTGTCCAAGAATCCTTTATCCCCAAGCCCACAGGTGCATCGTCCTGGGTTGCGTGATATGCGTTGTCCTAGAGGAGTGCAGCTGTTGCTGTGGTTCATAGATCAAAAATCACTCCCCAGTGTAACTTAGGGTGACCAGACGTCCCGATTTTATCGGGACTGTCCCGATATCTGTTTGTTTGTCCCGCGTCCCGACTGATGTTCGGCCGGGACACTGGACAAACAAACAATTTTGCCCTCCGCTCCGGCGCTTGCACCCCCCCGCCCCGACTCCGTCCCCTCCTTCCCCCATTGGATCCCTCCCCAGATCCCTGCCCTGACCCCGCCTCTTCCCCAAGCACTCTCTGGGCACGCTGCAGCCAGCCTGGTCTGCTCCCCTGGCCGCAGCTGGCTCAGCGTGGGGGGCGGGTGACTGAGGAGGGACCGGAAGCCGGAGCTTGGCCGCTGGCGCGCAGAGCCTCTTCCTCAGCGGGTGGGGGAGCCGGTCCCCTGCCCGTCCTGCCGCAGGGATGAGGCGCACTGGGCTGGGTAGTGAGCGGCGGCGGCGGGAGGGGCCCGGCCTGGGGCGAGCAAGATGCGTTTGCAGCCGCTGTGCCAGGGGTTCCCGAGTCGAGGCAGGAGCTCAGCCCCTCCGCGGCCGCGCGTCTTCCCGGGACCTCGCCTGCCTCTCGAGCTGTCCCGGGGCCCCTCCGCCGGCAGCCGAGCCCAGCCCAGGCCTGCAAACGCTGCGTCTTAGCGTCGCTCTCTGCGCCCAGCGCTGCCCGGCCCCCTCCAGCCCGGCCCTGCACGCCGGCAGCCGGAGCAGCCCCCAGCCTGGGAAGGGGTTTCTCAAACCTGCCCCCGCGGGCCGCCTAGCCCGAGACACCTTCCACGCTGGGCTGCACCGCCCTTCGGCTCTGCGGGCCCAGCCACCACTGGAAGTTGGCCCGGGGCGCTGCTTGCTGGGTGTGTTGGACTCGAATCTGGACTGGGGGCAAGTCCCGGACAGTCCAGTGGCCCCGGGGAGCTGGAAAGGAGGACTGGCTTTCCTCACGGGGTGGTCGGGGGTTGGGGAGCTTTGGTCTGGGGACACCAGAGCTGTTAGCTGAGAAAGGGGCTGGTCTAGTGACTAGTGGAGCTGTGCAGGGCTCTGTGTGTGTGTGTGTTTGGGGGGGGCAAGCGGGGGGGGCACGGGCCCACGGCGGCTGAGCTGTGGCAGAGTGTCTCTGAGACAGGCGAAGGCAAGCTGGTGCGGGGGCAGGGTGTGGAGCTCCGGCGGCTTTATTTTTTATTTTTTTTTTTTTGCGGCCCTCCCCACCCCCCGCGTCCCGATATTTCACCTGGGTGATCTGGTCACCCTAGTGTAACTAGGCTTTGATGCGTTAATTACTTTGAGAAATAGTTGAAACAATTGTAAAGAATAAAATTGTCAGACACATAGAAGAACATAAATTGTTGGGCAAAAGTCAACATGGTTTCTGTAAAGAGAAATCATGTCTTACTAATCTATTAGAGTTCTTTGAAGGGGTTAACAAACATGGACAAGGGGGATCCAGTGGACATAGTGTACTTAGATTTCCAGAAAGCCTTTGACAAGGTCCCTCACCAAAGGCTCTTACATAAATTAAGTTGTCATGGGATAAGAGGTAAGATCCTTTCATGGACTGAGAACTGGTTAAAAGACAGGGAACAAAGGATAGGAATAAATGGTAAATTTTCAGAATGGAGAGCGGTAACTAGTGGTGTTCCCCAAGGGTCAGTCCTAGGACCAATCCTATTCAACTTATTCATAAATGATCTGGAAAAGGGGGTAAAAAGAGAGGTGGCAAAGTTGCAGAAAATAGTAAACTGCTCAAACAGTTAAGACCAAAGCAAACTGTGAGGAACTTCAAAAAGATCTCACAAAATTAAGTGATGGGGCAACAAAATGGCAAATGAAATTTAATGTGGATAAATGTAAAGAAATGCACAATGGGAAAAATAACCCCAACTATACATACAATATGATGGGGGCTAATTTAGCTACAACTAATCAGGAAAAAGATCTTGGAGTCATCGTGGATAGTTCTCTGAAGATGTCCACGCAGTGTGCAGCGGCAGTCAAAAAAGCAAACAGGATGTTAGGAATCATTAAAAAGGGGATAGAGAATAAGACTGAGAGTATCTTATTGCCCTTGTATAAATCCATGGTATGCCCACATCTTGAATACTGCGTACAGATGTGATCTTCTCATCTCAAAAAAGATATACTGGCATTAGAAAAGTTTCAGTGAAGGGCAACTAAAATGATTAGGGGTTTGGAACGGGTCCCATATGAGGAGAGATTAAAGAGGCTAAGATTTTTCAGCTTGGAAAAGAGGAGACTAAGGGGGGATATGATAGAGGTATATAAAACCATGAGTGATGTGGAGAAAGTGAATAAGGAAAAGTTATTTACTTGTTTGCATAATATAAGAACTAGGGGCCAACAAATGAAATTAATGGGCAGCAGGTTTAAAACAAATAAAAGGAAGTTCTTCTTCACACAGTGCACAGTCAACTTGTGGAACTCCTTGCCTGAGGAGGTTGTGAAGGCTAGGACTATAACAGGGTTTAAAAGAGAACGGGATAAATTCATGGGGGTTAAGTCCATTAATGGCTATTAGCCAGGATGAGTAAGGAATGGTGTCCCTAGCCTCTGTTTGTCAGAGAGTGGTGATGGACGGCAGGAGAGAGATCACTTGATCATTACCTGTTAGGTTCATTCCCTTTGGGGCACCTGGCATTGGCCACTGTCGGTAGACAGGGTACTGGGCTGGATGGATCTTTGGCCTGATCCAGTATGGCCGTTCTTATGAAAAATAGGACCAAGGCCTTAAACTGGCTTCAGAAGCAGACTTGCTTGTATGTCTACACTGCACTTCAAAACCCACAGCAGCGAGCCTCAGACCCTGGGTCTACAGACACAGGCTTGCTCTATGGTGCTAAAAACAGATATGTAGATGCTCAGGCTCAGAAGCCTTGGGTGGGGAATGAATTTCAGAGCCCAAGCTCCAGCCCAAGCTCAAATATCTACACAGCTGCTTTTAGTGCAGTAGCATGAGCCCAAGTCTGTAGAACCAGGCTCCTCTAGAACTCGCTATCATGGGTTTCAAAATGCAGCATAGAAATGCTCTGGAAGCCAGTAGAGGGATTGGTGCACAAGTCTGACGTGCTCGTGATGGCCTAAGCTATGGAGAAAGCGGTCAGCTGCCTTCTGTAACCCAGCTGGGAGGTGACAAATGCATGGATCACTGTGGCCAGGTCTTTATCTGGGAAGAAGGGATGAAGTTTCCTGGGAAGAAGGAGGTGAAAGGGAAGGCATTTTTATATACAGATACTACCTGGTCATCCAGGCTTACTGAGGTGTTCAACAGGACCCCAGTACCTAAGCAACACTCTCCTGTCTTCCCCCAGCATTATTTTTGCTGCCTCAGACAATTCTCCCCCTTCTCTGGACCCTTCTGTCTCTCTCACACATTCATGCATACATACATTCTCTCTCTCTCTCTCTCCTCCAATCTATTTTAGGGTTTATATTACTGCCCATCAGTAAGCGAAGTGTTAATAGTCTTTTGTCCCATGGTTAAGTTCCTGCCTACATAAGTCTTCCTGAAGTTTAAATAGGATATAGTCATCTCCACTTCCAGTCCTAAATTATGGTGTAGTGTTGCTGTGTGCTGTTAAATATCCTGTTTCCCCGAAAATAAGACATCCTCCGAAAATAAGGCCTACTTACAGTTTTGCCTCTCGTTGTAATATAAGGCATCCCCCCGATAATAAGACCTCCCCGATAATAAGGCATCCACCGATAATAAGGCATTTTTCATTTCTGAAAAATAAGACATCCCCTGAAAATAAGACCTAGCGCATCTTTGGGAGCAAAAATTAATATAAGACACTGTCTTATTTTCGGGGAAACAGGGTAGCAGCTACCTTCCAAACCTGGATTTCAGTAATGGAGGAAATGATCCTTATATTTCCTTTATCTGCATCAGTGTTGTCACAAAGTTTACTTTATTTGGGAACCCACATTTTGCAGAAATCAAGCCCAGGGGCTTCTCAGTTTTGTTTTTGTGGTTTTTTAAACTTTTTTGTTTCTCACAGACTGGCCAGAGTAAAAGAAATGCAACCTAGCCACGTTTTCCAGAGCCAGAGGAGTAAAGCTGAAGTCCTGGAATGGTCTGTGTGTGCTGTGTTTGTGGTCTTCTAAGGAATGCACTGTGCAAAGATCAGAGATAGGAGTTGCATTTTCCAATCTTTTGCTTTTTTTTTCTTTGCCCCTTTGTGTACTTTTGTTTTAAGAAGTCACATGGATGGACTTTAATCACAGACTCTGAGTGCTACCACCTAAAAGGGATTTCCTTTTTCCAACAAGAATGTTGAATGTTATTTAAGACATGTTCAAGCAAAGCTCTTCTCTTTATAATAAACTCTGGACAAAAATTGGGAAGGGAGATAAAGGATGCGGCCCTCAAAATCATGAGAGTCAATTAAGAATCATGAGATTTTAAAAATAATTTTGGATCCTTTTTATTTACCTTATGGTTTTGGAGTATTTAGGATTCATATTTTCAGTCTTTTTCTCTATAACCAGGAGGGCTAGACTTAAAATATAAACTCCCGGTTCTCTGAGATTCTCCCATAATCACATGCCTTCAGCACTGGAGCTTAAATAAAAACACCAGATTTTGAGGATTCATGATAAAATTGCAAGAGTTGGCAACACTGCTATCCTCAACATATAATTGATTAAAACGCTACCTAGTAACTGACCTCATGCAAGCAGCATGGGAAACAGAACTTCCAATACTTGGCACCGCAATCATAGACTTCTGTCCAATTTTGCTACATTATTTTAGCCAGTAAAATAAACTGATAATGTTTGAACAAATTGCCAGGTGGCAATGGTGCAAATGCATACAAATTTTGTCAGGCTTTCCGAATGTGTTCTAGTGTGATTTTCACGTCTAGCATGTTAGATATTTATAAGGTACTGATCATCTTGGTAACTAAATATTACCTTGGTATCTAAGTGTCTGAAATATAATAGCCCATAAAATGCAATCCCATTGACTTTAAATGGGATTGAGCCACTATAGCTCAGAGGAAATATTATAACATTGACTAGACAAAAGCTTTCTTATTTTGTATGCCCTTTATTTAAAAACAAAACACAACAGAAATCAGATATCATAATTAGAACTGGTTTTCAATTTTCTATCAGACTGATTTTTCTAATGGAAAATGCAGTTTCCACAAAATCAAAATGTTCTATGGGATTTTATTTTTTTTTAAATTGTATTTGAAATGAAGCATATCATGTCAGGGCAGTTCTACCCAAATCATAATATTTTGGGTTTTGAACTGACATGAAATGTTTCATTTGAATATATATATATATATATATATATATATATATATATATATATATATATNTGAAGCATATCATGTCAGGGCAGTTCTACCCAAATCATAATATTTTGGGTTTTGAACTGACATGAAATGTTTCATTTGAATATATATATATATATTTTAAACTTTGCATTTACCTATGGCACGTTGCCTTATGAGAATTGTAGTTCCAGCTCCCATTCTCACCTGTGGACCTGGTTCCCTGGAGGACTTCAGCTCCCATAATGCATTTCTCTGTGTGGCACAGCATGTGAATTATTTTCAGAGTAAGAAGTGGGCTGTAGTCCACGAAAGCTTATGCTCTAATAAATTTGTTAGTCTCTAAGGTGCCACAAGTACTCCTGTTCTTCTTTTTGCATGTGAATTATATGAATCTAGGTGCATTATGGGAAATGTAGTCTGGCCAAGGAGCCTGACCCATAGAAGAGCATGGGAACTGGAGCTAAAACTTCCCATTGGACAAGAGAAAAATGCATGTTAATGCTCAAATGTTCAACAAATCAAAATGAAACATTTCTATCACTATTCCAAATGTTTAGTTTTCTTTGAAGAAATCTAATCAAAATGTATTGACATTTCTGAATCAATTTTTTTTAGAATTTTCATTCTGCATAAAAAGATATTTCAACTCTCTTTTTTTTCATTTTGGGACAAAAACAGTTGTTGAAATTTTCCTCAGCTCTAATCATAATACCTATTTTGCAAATGTGTGGGGAGTTTAATGTGGTTTTAGGTTAAAGGATTGGTTGTCTTGCTCTCTAAAAGCAGACATATTTAACATATGTAGATATTTAAATAAAAGAATTAGTTTTGTGTCTTACAGTATCAATAAAGATTTTTTGGGCATCAAAAATTGATGCTATTAAGAATTAACAAGTTTCTGCTTCAATTCAGGTGGCCCAATGCAGCATAGGTAACTCATTACCCCAGAAGGATTCTAATTCAGAAGCATTTTACCAATGAACTGCTGTAACAAAGGAAAGCTATATTAAAGTGTGCATTAGGGATTTGGGTTATTATAAATTACATTTTTTGAAATCTCATTTAGAACCAAGAACTAAAATGATGTTGGAAGGCTCAGAGGATTAATTCTTCCTGAACAATAGACTGTCACTGATCACTCTGTAAAGTAATTATGCCAAATTTAATTATACTACAAGCACATTGTATGATAGTCATAGTGTGCCCAAAAGAGAGTTTGAAAAGGTGCCACACAAGTGTATGGACTAGCTTTGGGAGCACAGTGGCAAATTACACATGTAATTGAGTACAACTTAATATCAAGCTTTGTTAATTAAGGGTTTGGGGTTATATAGAAATGGGGCTGGTTGGCACACTTGATGCTTTTCAATGTAACGAAACAAACCAAATCCCCTTCCTCCCTCTCCCCCCATTAGTTTCTGGATGCAGATAAAATTTACTTTACTTATTTATTTTAAATGTAATGGGTTAGAATAATTTGGTGCTACTAGCATCAGCAGTAGCCAAATTGTCACAAAGCCTACAAAGTTATACTTGCTGCCTCTGTAGGGGACACATATCTCCTGTTATCCAACTTATTCCCCTCCCTGTGATGTCTCCCTGAATGTAACCTCCCCTGCTTTTTATGTGATTGCTCTGTGTTCCTGTTGGATGTTTAGAGCTGTGATTGGATTTAGCTGATCCTTTAACTACAAAAATAGGCACCTATCCTGCAAGCTGTTCTACCCCAGTGTCAGTCTGGAGCCCTATTGTAGTCAATGAGCACAGAGTTCTGCTTGCTTTGGATAGCTTTCAGGGCCACAGCCCTAGTGGATTAAAGTCCTCCAGGATTGGCCTGGAGTCTCCATGAATTAAAGATTAATCTTTAATTAAAGATTATGTCATGTGATGAAATCTCCAAGAATACATCCAACCAAAATTGGCAACCCTAATGTGCAGCAAGACCTTGGTGGGTGGGAGGGAGAAATAGTTATGTGAGATACAAATGGATAAAATTAGTACATTAAGGAAAACCACTACAGTTTGGGAAAGCTGTCCAAAAGGTACTTTATTGAAAGACATATAGCAGTGACAGCAGTTTGAAATGTATAAGGTGCTTATGCCAGTGCTATATGAGCACAAAAAAATAGTGGTGAAACTAACAAGAGAAAGAGTATAGATTCCAGGAGAAACAAGGCAGGTTCACCAGCAATGAGAGCTGTGTGACCACGTTTCTCATCCAGAACTTAGAATATTTTCAACAAGCAATACAAATGGTAAAATCTGGTGCAGGACTGAATTGTATCCACATACATCAGGTTTGCGTATGGTCTTACATCAAAAATGGAAAAGGAGAACAAAATAAATGTATGAGGTGTATTAAAGCCATCTAACTTAATGTGTCTGCTTTACCCTGTTTTATTTTTAACTATTTCACCTTCCCTCTCTATTTTTTTCCTTCTCTAGAAACAAAACTAGGCATTTTCTGAACTCATTGATACTGTTTGATCTATTTTCTTACCCAAGTATCTTATTCTGTAAGGGAAAATCATGACACCACCTCCATGGCTGTGAAAAGATCTTCTCTATGGCACAGTTGGTTCTACTGCACAGGGGTGGAACGTTTTGCTAGGACCCCAGCCAGTCGAGATGCAGCTGGCATGCCAGAGATTCCAGCTCCATGGAAGCTGCACCCATCCTATATAAAGGGTTTGGGAACAGATGGGGACAAGGTCTGTGAATCTGTGGGTATCTGGATCCACTGACCACTCTTCCTGCAAAGGGTGCAACTGTTGCAGAGATTGCTAAAGTCTTGAGCTATTAAATAGCATGTGTATAGCAGCTCTGTGACTGCTTTTAACTAGCTATCCTGTTCTTCTCACACTAATCCATATCCCCAGAATTGATTCTAATACTGCAAACCCTTGAGCAGCTTAAAGCTAGAGCTGGTCAGGGAAAAAAAGAGAAAAGTTTTTACTTTTGTCAACCAGGGCTGGCTCCAGGGCTTTGCTGCCCCAAGCGGTACAAAAAAAAAAAAAAAAAAAAAAAGCAAGCCGCGATCGCGATCTGCAGCGGCAATTCGGCGGGAGGTCCTTCGCTCCAAGTGGGAGTGAGGGACAGTCCGCCGAATTGCCTCCGAATAGCTGGACATGCCGTCCCTCTCCGGAGTGGCCGCCCCAAGCACCTGCTTGGCAAGCTGGTGCCTGGAGCCGGCCCTGTTGTCAACAAAACAAAGACTGAAATTTTTTGGCCAAAAAACTGCTGAATTTGGAGGGAGGAGGTCAGTTTTCTTTCTTTCTTTCTTTCTTTCTTTTATGAACAGCAAATGCTTTCCAGAAAACAAAAGTCAAAACCAAATTATTTATCTAATTGGTGTCAATGGAAAATTTTCAACCAGCCTTCCTTAAAATAAACACCACTTAAATAAAAGGAAGAAGAGAGACGTATCCTTTATCTTCCCCTACATGAAGGGAACTGAGCTTTCTAGATGGTATTTGCAACTTTAGTAAAGGATACCTTTTAAAAATACTCCCTTTTGTGAAACATGGACCTCTTTTCTGATATTTCTTTAGGTTCCTCTAAATTAAAATGAAAGTTCTACAGATTTTAAATTTTACCCCATAATTAATCTTTAGAATATTTCAGACAAGCACTGTATAGTAAAACTTTTTTAAAAAGTGATTCTACAATGCCTTACCTTAATTCCAAACTGTTTGTCTATCATTTTGTTTGGTACCATATTATGATTGTACTTATAAAACATATTTGTGGATGGTTTTGTTTAGTAGCATAGTTGATCTGATTTTCAGGTTATAAAGTAAATATATAGCATAGGTTGGTTTATGTTTTCATAAGGAATTAATATATAGTCACATTGTAATTTTCTTATCAGGGGTATGATATGATTGTAATTTGATATTATAACAATTATCACATTTCACAATAAATGTGATAATTGGAAGGTCAGAGTTAAGGTTGTGGGTTGCAGTGTGATCAGTTTTTGATTAATACACTCAGGGCCACAGTACTATAGAAGTGAAATTAAGTGTGTTAGAGAAGACATTAGCTTTGGTGTGGTGTGGAGTGTTTTGATGATAGTAGAAATCTCAACAGTACTAAACTGTAAGTAGCAAAGTATTTTTGTGGGGGAATATACCCACTTTCTCTCTTCAAAATAATTGTACACATGTGGTTTCACAGCAGCTTCAATAACAGTGATAGTATGGTGCAGACTGAAAGCTAAGTTTACTATGCCTGATGTATATAAATCATGACAGCAGAATTATGCATGCTAACAGCAAACTCCTGCTTGTCTAATACGCCCCCCCCCCAAGTAATTTGACATCAGTTCAGTCTTGACAAAATCCAACCTAAATAAATAAATAAATAGTGAAAAAAACGGTGTTAAATAACCATGAAGACAAGCTCAGAAAAGTATATAAAATTCTGAAGGAGTAATTTCTTTTTCTCATTCTGTGAGCTTGCTTTAAGACAGGACTGTCTCCAGAGTAACTGTGAGGTTTAAAGGATGCAAGGAAATTAAAAATTAACAATATCTTGCCAATGCTAATTGTAAGTGATTCTTTATGTATATCACAAGAGCAGTATGTTCCCTAGAGCAGAGATGAGCATATTCTATTTTATGTGACAGCCCTGACTGAACATAAAAAGGGGTATATTTGTAACAGAAATCATTTTAACTCATTCAGTTTTGAGCTTATATGCTGAATGTTGTCACTCAGCAGGGTGAACACAATTTTTTTCTGTTGGAAGAGCTGTCTGTGATGTAAGCAGAGTCTGAATGAGCTCTCCCCTGACATCTGGTGATAAGATGTGGAGGAGGACTTCAGGAGCTGATCTTGTTTGCATGGGCACACCCACCCTGCCTAGGTGCTCAGCATGATGGGATATTTGCCCAAAGATCATTTGTGGTTGATGTGGGATCCCCAGTCTCTTTGTTATTGGGGAAGGCATATAAAGGGTTGTTATCCTTGTTGTGTGAATCAAGGGCAGCAGAACTATAATTGGCATATCCTGATTGAGGCACTCACTAGGTAGGGGACGTGGGTACGAAAGCCCAGAGAGTTGTGAGTGGGTGGGGACAGGTACTGGTACCTGGTGGTAAGGACCCTGCCTAAGGGCCCCAGACACCATTTGACTCTCTCTCTCCGCTGTGTAATAACAGAGCTAATTTAGACTCAATTGAGAGTCTTGTTACACACCACAGAGCTGAAATCACTGATACTTAGATCTAAGCATTAGATTTGCTTTGAGACTGGGTCTCTGATGTAAGAGACTGTGTACCAGCAGTGAGTCTCCTTCACTAACAGCTGAAATCACTGAGAGCTGTGTTAAGTGGTGGGACCTGAAGACACCTTGGCAGATTGATGACATCTGGAAGGGCAGCCAGCAAAGAGGCGTGGAGATTGGCCAGCAGGGCGGCCAGGCATCTGGTAAAGGGGAGTGACGAGCAAATGCCTGGACAGCAGCGTGAGTAAAGTGCCTTCTTCTCCCTCCCTCCCCCGCACCCAGGGCAGGAGGTGAACTCTGCAGATGCACCTCTGGACTCTGGGTCTGCACTGACCAAGGACAATAACTGTGAGTGTGGTGCAGAAAAGGGACGGGCACATTAAAGGGACTTTTGGTTCCTGTATTTAAGAACCTGACTGAACAGGATACTGCCCAACTTATGTGGGGGTGGATATTTTGCTCATGGTTTATGTTTTTGAACTCTGTTTGTGGTGTTTTCCCAAATTAATGCAGGGTTAATTCCCTCCTTTTATTAAAAGTTTTTTTTCTACACTGAGGCCAGGTCTACACTACCCCCCTAATTCGAACTAAGGTACGCAACTTCAGCTACGTGAATAACGTAGCTGAAGTTCGAAGTACCTTAGTTCGAATTAGTTCGAACTTACCTTGGTCCACACGCGGCAGGCAGGCTCCCCCGTCGACTCCGCGGTACTCCTCTCGGCGAGCTGGAGTACCGCAGTCGACGGCGAGCACTTCCGGGTTCGACTTATCGCGTCCAGACTAGACGCGATAAGTCGAACCCAGAAGTTCGATTTCCAGCTGTCGAACTAGCGGGTAAGTGTAGCCAAGGCCTGAGACTCTGTGCTTGCGAGAGGGGGAGTATTGACTCTTAGAGGCACCCAAGGGGTGGTATGTAATTGTCCTAGGTTACTGGGTGGCAACTTGAGCCTGTTTTGTGTTGTATTGTTGAAGAGGAACTCCTAGATATTGAACCGAGCACTTGTTGCTGCCAATTCCAATGGGCAGAAGAGTTACACTAATAAGGACCATTTCTTGGAATGCCACATTTGTTTTTGTCCCACGTCAGAATGCAAACTAAACCCTTTGAATGTTTTTGTGACAAAGTGAGAGATCTACCATAGTATAGCCAATAGTGTGATGGTTAGGGCACTCATGCAAGATATGGAAGAGCTAGTTTGAAATCCTCCCTCTGGCTGGTGTGAAGCAGGGATGTCTCCAATGACCCAGGTCAGCACTCTAGCCACTGGGCTTTAGAGTCTGTCTTACTCTCACTCTTGCAGTATTTCCTGTTGGGGCTGTACCACTATATAAATTAATTTTCAGAGGGCCAGAGAGAGATTATACCCTGGTGGTTAGGGCACTCACTTAGGATGTGGGAGACCCAGATTCAGCTTCACCTGATTCAGGGCAGGGACTTGAATCTAGATCTCCCTGTCATACTAGTAACCAATAATTCATTCACAGCAGCCAGCCAGCAGATGACAATGACATTCAATCATTGGTGCCTACACTATGCCTGGCTCAAACAAATAAGAGGGTGATGGGGGAAGGAGAAGATAAGCAACTGTAAGGACTAAGAATTGTGAGTTTCCTTTAGTTCATTCCCCTCATGAGTTATCTCTGAGGTCTGCAAGCAAAGGATTGGAGCATACAAGGAAGCCTTGGTGTTCCTTCACCACTTAACATTCTGGCAGGAAAGCAGCATAAGATGATGCTGAGAGGCTAAAAAGTGCTGCAAATGCTGCAAATTCCCTTTAGCTTCGAGGAGAGACAATGTCATACCTAAGAACCAACCAGCCATGACAGTGCCAATCTTATTCATGGGAATCAGCAGAGGTAAGATATATTACTGTGGTGCCAGTGCTGCCTTCTTTGCGTTCCCTCACCCATTTTACGTGAATATGGAAAAAACAAGAAAAAAAGAAGTGTAGAAAAATTCTCCAAACAAAATCATGCATGTTTCCTTTATTTCTTCCAGTGAGTTCAGTTTCTCGCTCCAAGCAGTGTTGGGTAATTCAACATATCGTTCTGCATGCACTAGGCAAGCAGTACTTTTCCACTTTCTTAGTGTAAGTCTCTTATCAAAATGCATCTAGTTTCTGTTTGGCAAGTGGTGTTTGCCCTCCTTTTTCCTTGCTCAACTGTGCAGATTTTAATTCTGAAATGCACCATTAAAAAGAATAAGGTTTCTGGGGAGACTCCCCTGAATAAACCTAAATAAAGGTTTTACACAGCATCTGTGAGTCTTCCAAAGCCAAAGTTTCTTGGGGACTGATTTTGACCATTATCTATAATTTCTTTACAGCTCACCACTGGGGATGTTGGGTGCCAAAGGGGCTTTTTATTGGTTTCCTTCCCTCACCCCGCTTTTATTTTAAATCACAATTAAATTGCTAACTAGCTGCTTTGCTGAATAACTGGCATCCCCTAGGAGACTTTTTCAGGTCCTCTGAAAACTTGTAAAACCAGCTTTGCTAACCTAAAACAGCCTCTCATACCCTTAGTTATTTGTTACAAGGAAAACCTTAATTGGTGTCTGCATTTATCATGTGTCTGAGTCACTTCTTGTATGCCAGTTGGAGGGAGAATTCTTCTTCTGGATAGCCTAGGAAGAGGATAGGGATGACAAAGAAAAACTACCTCCATGAAAACAAACAAGTTTTTAACCAGGTAGTGTATTCTTCTTATTGTGTCTTCAGAACTCACTTCTATATCATGGTTTTGGGATTTCCCTCTCATTTAATGATGTTTGATTAGGAGAGCTGGCCAAAAAATAATATGATATAAAAGTTTTCCATCCAAAAATGAAGTTTCGTCCAAATAAAAATGTTTTCCAGGAACATGTCAATTTTGACAGTTTTTTTGACTGAAAGGTGTCTAAATGAATCAATTCAGCCTTTTTCATTTAATTTTGATAATGTCGAAATGTTCTCTTTGAACTTTCATATGATTAAAATAATTTTAATAAGGTAATATCTATATAAATACTGTGATATTATATGTATTTAATATTTTATAATGTTGACATTAAAATGTTTTTATATTATGAAAATGACGTGACCCAACATTATTCAAAAGAAGTTTTTGATGTTTCTGAACTGTAATTTTCAGGATTTCTGAGAAAAATTTAAAAATTTAAACTTTTCATCCCGATTTGGAGCAAAAACTAATTTCAAATTGTTGGAATTTCCCCTGGGATGGAAAGTCCAGTTTCTGAACAACTGTATGGATTAGTTTCTACCGAGTGCATAAGTTTTAAAAGAATGTGCATATTGACTGATTCTGGTAGGTCTTCTCAGTAGTATATTAGACATTACCCCTTAGGAACAGTATCAGAGGGAAGTGAGAGAGAGGAGTTTAGGTCAAAGATTTGTGGTTTATGTTTGATTCTGGAAGTGCTGTGTTTCTCCGTCCACATCCTGCCTAGATCTTTATTGGGAAGGCTGGGGATATTGGCAGTATCCGATTTCAGTTATCTTGGAGTCTATCCTTACTGAGGTCCTCACTTAGCTTATTCAGGATTTGGAGTTTAGATACTGGATGATAGCTGGGGATGTCCATAGAACTGAGTGGTGCTGATTCAAATACTGATTGTAATATGGTGTGCTTTAGGATGGATGGTGATTGATTTCCTCAAAGGAGGTTTTAACATCAGTTTGTATCACTTCCGGATGCTTCTTTTGTGCTCTTTTACTAGCCACAAAGGACAAGGACTGTGTTTGCAGGATTTGCTACTGTGCATTTGTTGTGTGAACAGGCCATCTGTAGAGGAGAGGTGTTGTGTCTGGTTGGAGATGTCTTGAATGGTGCTTTTTGGTAGCTGACTTAGAAGTAGTCTTATCTTTATTTGCAGTGGCAGGTGCTAGGCTCTGGATTTTGGAAGAGGGCACCAGGCTGACAAAGCAGTTCACAGTCCAGGGCAGTTCAGTGGGTTATGATTTAGCAGCTCCTTTGGCGGAAAAGTACTGGGATCTCTGCTTCCTCTGTGGCCACTATCTTGGCTCACTAACTTTTTATGCCTCAACAGTGGTGCTGGAACTAGGGGAGCTAGGAATGCTGCTGCACCGCCTGGCTTGAAGTAGTAATAACGAACACTGAATAAATACATGGTTTCCATCATCAGCCCCCTACTATAAAAATTGCTCCAGCACCCTGTGCCTGAATCTGTCTGTGTGTTCTGCACTACTGTCTGAGTTTCTATCCTTGCTCATCAAGGAAATACCATATTTTGTCACAGCTGTCCCCTTAAGACTGAATAGGTGGGGACAGTCTGAGTTTACCTGAAAATCTCCCAAGATGGAGCAATTCTCTGAAACATTGAAACAAACAAACCAACCTATCACTTTTTTCTCTTACTTAATTGGCCTCTCAGAGTTGGTAAGACAACTCCCACCTGTTCATGCTCTCTGTATGTGTGTATATATATCTCCTCAATATATGTTCCATTCTATATGCATCCGAAGAAGTGGGCTGTAGTCCACGAAAGCTTATGCTCTAATAAATTTGTTAGTCTCTAAGGTGCCACAAGTACTCCTGTTCTTTTTGCGGATACAGACTAACACGGCTGCTACTCTGAAACCAACCTATGTTACTGTAAAAGAACATCACAGATATTCTTGAATTGGCAAGTCTGTTTCTCATAAGAAGGAATACTGGATTGTTCTTTAAATGTTCAAACAGCTAGATAATAATCACCATAGCAACTGAAGAATGTCAGGTGAGAGTTATTCAAAAAAGATTTAATGAATGTATGATGTTCCTTTTCTCCTCAGATAATTTGCAATAAATCTGCACAGTATTGCTGTATCCATATCTCTCAAGTACTCCCTTGTTTGAAGGGGCATTACTCATTTTAGTCCCAATGTTCCAAACAGCTTTGGTGTGTCCTCACTTTTATTGCTGAAAATTGTTTACATCAGAAATGGGTAATCATGAAACTGCAGCTGCAGAGGGAGTTATTTACACTAAAGGAATGAATCCCGTGGCACTTCATTTCCTGCCTGAATTTATTTATTTATTCATTGATTGATTGTCCTGCACTTTGGGCCTTTGTCATATATTGTGTCCTGCAATTGGTCCTCAGCAGGTTGAAGGATATAATTGTTATCCTAGTTTATTGGGAGGTCCTTAAATGAAAGCACCAAGGCATGATATTGAAATCCATGAATGAGCTTTAATGATCATGTTTGCCCTCTGGGGTATTCACATAACACTTACGAACTTCTCAGAGTCCTGTCCCAATATGCTGATGTGCCGCCCTCACAAAGGTTCTTGGAGAGCAGAGTTAACTCAAGTTTAGTTAACCTAAACCTGAGACTGAGTTTCAAAGCCATGGTCAGGATTCTGCAGGGGATGTCGCCAAGACATTACAAATACATTTTAAGAACTAAGAATAGCTAATTATTAGACTACACTTACAGTTCTATATTTAAAATATTTAAGAGACCAAATAGCCAAGCTTAGTCAGTTTATTAGTCAAAGACGAAGCAGTACAATACAAAAAGGAGGCAAACATACTACTCCTTTTGAGAAGCAGGCTTGCAGTGTTCACCATATATAGAAGGTGTGCTTTGAAAATATGCAGTAAAAGCTACCTAGATTTATAGCACTGTTGTTTATAAGTTAGAATGCAATATATATTTCACCTACCTGTCTCAACGGTATAGAAAAATAAGTAGTGTACCTTCCTTACCTTTGTCTTGGATACCATATACCAGGGAACAGTGGGCCATGAATGCACTCCCTAACTATACCAGGATACACCATTCATGCATCTTGCTTCTGACAGGTTTTGTATGTGTCTGTCCAAGGACGGAATTCAACTGTGCAAAGTGTGATGGAATATACGTTAGCACTAGTGAACAAGAGTTTACTGCATTCTGGGAAAGGCATAATATAACTCAGTGATACAATTTAACATAACTACCCAGCGTTCATATATGATTTAATGCGTACAATATTAATTACATGCATGTTATAATATTGATTTGATTTAGAGCATACTGATATGCCATGCGCATAACAAATATGTATTGGATAACAAATCACAATGTGCTTTATCCACCAAATACAGCTCTATATCTACAGCAACTTTGTGTAGTTCCCCAGCTGTCTGTTTTCAGCTGCCCTTCTTACCTGGTTCTTAAGTCCCAACCGTCTGCCCCTCCCTTTACTTAATGCGTCAGTATCCAAAACACTTCAACTAACAGAACTATATGGGTACAGTTTACATTACTCATGTGACTCTACCTCCTGCTAAATTTTGCTCATAAGTTCAAGACTGCTGGCATTTTATAAAAGGCTAAAAAAGGCATTAAATATGCCTTGGAAAAAACACAATGGAAGAAAGACAAAGACTTTGAAAAGAAAAATAAGAAAAATATGTAATTAAAATTCACATCACTCAAGGTTGCCAGCATGCCTTTAGGAAGAGTAATAGAGGCAGCCAAAGTATGTTGTTATGGACACTGCAAATGCTTTAATAGTGCTGGAATCATGAAATTATAACACTAACTGCAGATATAGCAAATTTGTACATTCAGTGCTAATTAGCTTTGTGTGTAGGCTGATGGTAATTGGCTTGCAAAACTCACTATATGTATACAACAAAAGCAAAGGGCAAAAATATATTTTTGAAGGCTGTTTTTAAATTGTTTTTCTTGTAAATTAAAACCATTAAATGCGTATCATTATGCGGATGAACATTCATGTGTTTTTAATAATATTGTCTATTTTGTTTCTTGGAGAGCTAATTACCCATTAAAGAATGATCCTGACTTCCTTTGTATTATTTTCTTTGTTGAAAAGAGCCCCCAAAACCTAAATGTAGTTGTGTTCAGTCCCATAGGCAGCAAGACTTGAAAGGAGCCCCCTTCTCCCTTTTCCTCTTCGGCATAGGGGATTATAATTGGGATATCATGGTTGGTAGGTGCTCAGATACTAGGGTCATGAGGGTGACGTGAAAATCTATAGAGAATAGAACTTGTGTGTCTGTGTATATATATATATATATATTGTTAGTTTCAACTTTTCCAATTTCCTATTTTTCACAGAATAGCTTCCCCATTTCACTTCTCCACAGATAACAGAGTATCTATTTGGCAGCTATATAAAAAGTCTATCTGTGTGAAATGGGTTTTTTTTTTTTCATTATAATCCACGGATAATTAGTAATGGCAGGTGCAGTAGATGTTGTTTTGTGCACAAAAAGCAACTCTGGTGCACACCTACCTTCCCTTTCCCAGTTTGATAGCAGCATGCAGAATTTGCAGAATTAATTTTGACTTCAAGCACTTGCTATATGTAGATTGGACAACAATGTGTTTGTTTTAATATCCTATGCAATTGTGAAAGGAGATAGGAGAGCTACTTTGCTTTCCAAATGGTCAATGTACTTTCAAGAGGCAATTTTCAATTGTTTCTCAGTCAACCTCTTAGTGCCTTCACAAATAAATTTTCCATGTGGCTTGGTCCAATTATTATGATTCTTTATCATTTTTAAACTTATGTACAGAGAGGTGGCTGGCCATAAAGATTGGTAGTCAGCAATACCATGTAGAGATCTGCATTTGATTCCCAGTTGCTCTGTATCTGATCTGGTAGTCTCTCTCGGGTATTTGGAAGCGGAATGCTCAAGCTCAGGAAGTGAGGCAGAGTATACATTTTGTTATGTCACAGCAACCCTACCAGATAATTAAGCAGCAGTGTTGTTCCATTGTATGATGTTGTTCACTCTTAAGTGGATGAGATGGATGGAAGGTGTGAAGAGCATAAAAAGGGGGACTCTTCTATTTTTACATTACAAACACATGTTGGAACTAGTAAGGAATAAAAACATTTAATGTATTTTGCACGTTGATTTCCATACCTTTGATTTACTCTGTTATGGAAATAGGATACAAAACTCTTGTGGCAATGCAATAGTTGCCAATATTATACACAAAAGCCACTAGAGCATAATGTTCTTTTTCATACTGTTATGATTGCTTTATTAAATACTGTATCTTACTCAGTACCTACGTTGCCACGGCAGCCAATGTCCCCCACTAATTTCCTCTGTTTCACCATCATTAGCATGTTGCTGTCACTGTTCCTATAAAGAGTAGTATTAATTGAGGCAATTTATTCTATCAGAGGTGGAGATGGCATATTTATACATTTATATCACTAGAATTAACAGGCTCCATTTACCTTGTCACTTCTGCTTGGTTACTCTTTCTATTTAGTGTGTATTTGGTGCCCCTTATAACATTTTGCTCAAGCTTTGGTCAAAGCATTGGGCATGGATGTGTTTCTTCGGTATTCAAAGCAGCTGCAGGATCATTAATAGTTACTGGTTTGGGGTTGCTTTTGTTTCTGTGTTGCAGTATCTGATCATCCTGCTTCAACTATCTGGTCAAGGTGATGTTTCATTTTTCCTATCTTGTAGCACAACAATGGATTTGCCATCCCACTGGAAGCATGGGAGCATACAATTAATAATCAACGTGTAGATCCATGAATATGTAACACAGGTGGGATGACACATCCACAATACACAACTGAAGATATCTCTGTGACTGGACAGTGTCAATAAATAGATTACTTTGTCCCTTGTGCTATATATCAGTTACAGGAAATATAAACAGCCACTTGCTTCGGTTTATGTGTATTCTGTGTGTGATGTACCGATCACAAATATTGTAAGCAGCCTCTATAGCTCACTGTACAGGGCTGTCATGGCTTCCTCTGATATAAGTATACTACCGATTATACTACTTGTTTTATATCACAGAGCTCTCTTTACTATTCAAAACAATTGGTTTTCAAGGCAACAAGGCATTTTACTAAATTTAGATTTGGTTAATGATTTCATCTGACTTTGTAACATTTTACTCCTCTACAATAACAAACCATAAATATAGTAGGGCTAGGTTCTGTTCTGTATCATACAAAGGTAAATCCAGATTAACTCCATTGACTTCAGTGATTTTTACACCAGTATAACAGAGTACAGAATGTGGTCCAGTGCTTTTAAAGAGGCTCCTGGAGAATCTCCAAAAATTAGAGTTAAAAACCCCTATTAGAACACCAGACCTTCCCCAGGACAATGGTGATTGCACCTTATGATATCTTTTCTAATTATGTGTCTATTATCTTCTTAAATGCAATGGGAGCACCATTCCATACTCTAAATTATTTTACTGTCAAAGAGATCCACAGATTGTCTTTACTTAATTTCATCCCTTTACACCAGATTTTAGCTGTTTGACCATCCTAAAACATTTATCTCCATTCTTGGTGTTCACAACCTACAAATATACTGCTTTGCACTATGATCCATTCTGTTCCCACAATGAAGCAGAACTGGGCTGCATCAGTACTTGAATGAAAGATCTCCTAGGAATATCTATGTGGTGGCGATTCAGTGGGTGGTACTCTTCTCTCTGTGCCCATATTCAACCAACTCCCTTGCATGGTTTGTGGGCCTGATGTTGCTAGAAGTATTGTCTTTCAGATGAGATATAGAATCTAAGTCCTGGCTATTTGCTGTATGGTTTTCTAAAGAATAGGGGTTTATATCTACGTTTCCTGACCAAATTCCAACTCAAGTAATTACATTTTACCTATTTAAATCTCTCCTTCATCTTCACTTGAACATGATGTCCTTCTTTACTTCCTGTCTTAGACTCTTATCTGGCAAACATTTATGCACATACTTAACTTTACAGCTGAGTAATCCCATAGTCTTCAGTGGTACTAGTCATGTGTGTTAAATTAAGAACATACAAAAATGTTTGCGGGATCGAGACCTTAAACTGTTGCTGTACATTGTTACATGTTCCATCACACAAAGTTTGCATTTCAGCACTGCTGAATTGATCTCTCTATGTCCTTTTCTTATCTCAAAGTCTGTAGCAAAGCTTAATGAGTTTTTGTTTGTTTGCAAACTGCAAATGTTTTCGATCCTCATAAGAAAGTCATTATATAGATTCAAAGTAGTAATAGTCATTATTATTTTATGGTATGTATACATTTCCTGCATGTCTTAAGGTATGTCTACACTGCAGCTGGAGATGTAATTTTCGCTTGGCTAGTTGTACGTATGCTAGCTTTGATTGAGCTAGCATGCTAAAAATAACTTGTAGCCATGGCAGTGCAGGCAGCATGATGGATTTAGCTGTCCAGCTGCATAGCTAGGGTGTTAGATAAGCCCATGAAGCTGTGGCTACACAGCTATTTTTAACATTCTAGTTTCATCATAGCTAGCACACGTACAGCTACGTGAGCTGGAAATGAAACTTCCAGCTTCAGTGTAGCTGTACCCTTAGTTGTTCTTAGCCTAGCTATATCTGGTTAGTTCCTTTAATCTTTTTGGATAAGCCAGTTCCATCAGCCCTCTAATATTTTTTGTTGCTCTCCTTTGAACTCTGTCCAATATTTCTACCTCTTCCTGCTATTGATTTTCCCAGAACTAAACACAATATTATGAGTGTGGCCGCACCACAGTTACTTATATAGAGGGACTGTCTCCTGGGCAATTTACCATGTGCTGCCTCCACTTAACAGCCCAATATCAGATTGGCAATATTACAGCCATATCACATTGCAAACTCTTCACTCATTTGCTGTCCAGTTTCACCCCTATGCATCTCTTTGACATTTGTTGCCAGGTTTCTCTCTCCACTTGCATATGTGTGTGTTAGATTCTTTTCCCCCAGAGGTATTAGTTTGCATTTTTCCAAGACAAATTATTTCATGCCCATATTTCTAACTGCTCCTTCTCTCTTCATATTCTTTTTCTATCCTCACTTGTGTTTGCAATACCTTGTAATTTGGTAATATCGGCACATTTTAGTAATGTGCTATTTATTCCCTGTTCCAGATAATTAATAATGCTGTTAAATAAGACTAGACCTGAACACTGACCCCTAAAGCATCCACTAGATACCTCCTTTCAACTTGATACATCACTCTTGATTGTTCCCCTTAACTGTGGTTCATCAGGTAGTTTGTAAGCCATATGATATTGCCTTTCCACAGGAAATTAATTCAAATGGTGCAAGGTAAGATTTCAGAAGACACCGACTGAAGTACACTACTTACATTTAGATACTGGTATTGTATGCCATCTTCTTTCCTGTTAGCTACTAATTTTGCAATTCTATCAAAAAAAGCAATCAAGTTTTGTTCATTATAAAGTCATGCTGCTTAATGCTCATGCTTCAGTTATTCTCTAGAAATGTTTTATTATCATTTATATAGCACCATAAATTTGCACAGCACTTTAAAACAGAATAAGCTACATTCTTTCCCCTGAAGAATTCACACTCTAAGGGCCCATTTACACTGCAATAATAGTGCTAGCACGCATCATTCTCTTGGACAGAAACACAGTGCTCTCTGTCAGATACATTACAGAATTGTGGCAGGGAACCAAGCATTAGCATGGCAGTTCATGTACAGTACTCTCTTCCTTAGTCCTCCATCTTTCCCTGCAGAAGTTGCTCTGCGAGAGCAACTCACTGCCTCTAAAGGGCTTACTCGGGAAAGATATGGCGGCCAGAATCAGCAAAAGACCACTGGAGTGGCAGAGAACACATTTACATGATTTCTCTTCCCTGCTCTGAGGATTTACTGAATGGCTGAGCAATTTTTTTGCAGGCCCCTTGCCATGCCAAGTGGACTGTCTTGTGGATCAACCAGACTGCAACAAAGATTTCCTCCATGTAATTCAGTGGCCTGCATATCCCACATTAATTGCAACAGGGACTGTAATCTGGGTTTTTCAGATGAGTGCCCTAATCACTGAGCTATAGGGTATTCTGGATGACTTGCTCACCTGAGAGATGGGAGCTGAAGTTTCTGGGGTCAATTTCTTGCTCCCCATCAGGCAGAATGAGAAGCTGAAGATTGCCCAAATCTTGCAAGAGTGCTCTGACCACTGAGCTGGGCTATCTTTTGTGAGGAAGGGATGACTTGTCTCAGGCCCCTGACTCTGGAAGAGCTTTCGCTGCTGTAAATCCCAAGCAGAAGGAGGTGCCTCCTGTTAGGTGACTGACTCTCTCTGAGGAGCAGGGCTTAGGTCACACCCCTCTCCTTAGCATTTTATATTGGCTAGTTTAAACAGCTCATGCTCAGCTTGCAGCCTTTTGTGAATCCCATTCTCAGGCACCCAGTGCTCCCCGTGTGTTGTACAGGGAGCCTGGACATCTAGGTCAGTGCTGTGGATTCCATTAGGTGGCAGAGTGCCTAAACGCGAGGCCTTGCAATGCAGAGTCTAAGTCCCATGGCTGGAGCTAACCCTGCATGCTTATCTTTAGGTGCCTAAATATCTTAGAAAATCCAGCTCTTAGAGTTTGTAGCATGAGTCTCCACAGTTTGAACTAAAGAGCCACGTTCTGTAACAGACTCATACCTTCTGTGGAGTGGGCGCAAAGAGGGGATGCATAGTATATGCTGACCAGTGGGTTATATAGCTGTTCCATCCTATGTTGAATTCATATATCTCACAGTGAATGAAACTAACTGTCACTATTATTGTTGTGTCCTTAATCAGCTCCTCTCTATTTGTATCACATGACTTCTCTTCTGGTTGGGTTTTCTGCTTTCTGCATCATAAAATTGTCCTTCACGTAGTCTAAGAACTGCTTTGAGGTGTTTTTTTCTGTTTGCCTGGGCAGTGAGAGTCCCCCATTAGTATGGTTTCTTAGTTCTCAGGCACCTCAGGAGCTGATCCAGGAATGCTTGGATCTTGCTGTCTTCCAGTCCTATTAATCAGAGGCAGAGGTGCACTGTGTTTCTGCTTTACTTCATTCCTGATGGAATTCTCAACCAAATTATCCCAGCAGCAAACTTGTCATTGTCCGATTTTACCTCACAGACAGGATAAAGGCTTTTGACCATATAATGCCCACCTTCTACCTCTTCTTCCCTTGTTACAGTATCTGTCTTAAACTGATTATACCCATCCATTGAATACTGACATTCCAACTATGTGGATGTTCAGAAGCAGGCTACATCTTTAACACAAAGGTATCATAAAATGAAATCAGTATATAATAATATTTAAAAGTAAATCTGTTGCAACATGAGCAGCTGGTGTTAGACAGTAACACTATATTGGATGAGCTCACTTGTCAAGTCTTAGCCAGTATCCTATCTCTGACAATGACCAGTACCAGATGCTTGAGAGGAAGACACAAGAAATCTTCCAAATGATCCGTTTAACTTGGCTGTACAATAAATGACTGGCAATGTTAACCAGAGTGGTCCAACATGTAAATAAATTAATTTAGCACAAGAAGATTTTTAAAATATTCTGATACCTACTCCCTTGCCATAAAATACAAAAATGTATTGTATTGGAATTGCAATGGGCTTAGGAGTCCATTTCAGTTAACTTTAATCAGGTTGACTAGGGATAGGATGGACTAGTTTATCTGTCTCCATGCTTGGACTGGGCTTCCACATTTCTAGGAAACATAGTTTGCATTGAACTAGAGGTCCATGTCTCAGGCTCTGAGAAATGACTGCCTGACACACATTCCTCTCTTTTGCTTTCTTCCTAGTGCTGAAAGTCCAAAAAGGTCTTTATGCGACAAAGGAGTTCCTAAGCAAGGTTTTGCTACCTCTTGGCAGGATTGAAGATCTGTGGTTTTGGTTAATGCAAACCCCTTCAAGCAATTAATGTGCTTCTGTTAAAAATAAGGTTTTATTTGCTAAGGGACCAAATTTTTTTGAAAAGTAGATCATGTTAGGTGATGTCATATCTAATAGGAGAGTAAGATGATAGTGGCACAGATTATTTTGACAGTAATTACTGTATCCTAAACTTAAATCATATAGATGTGGGTGGTCTTAGTTACTGATGTGGTATAAATATAAATATTCACTTTTTATGTCACTTTCAATTTTTCAGCTATATTTGCTTGATAGATGCAAGGGACAATTTTCATCTTTTAGTAGAAAAGATAAAATACATATTTTTCCACTTAAATCTGTTAATTTAAGGATCTAGTGCATTGAATTATAACTGATTATTATAGACATTTATTTCTACACACACTTGATTATATGAGGTTTAGTAAATGTTTACTGTCTAATTGTCAATAGTATGTCTGCATTTTTTCATTGAAATGGCTGTGGATTTAATTATAAATGGCTTACTGAACATAGCTGTAAAATTTATATCAAAGTACTGCTCTTAAAGAAAATGTATTTGCAATGGCAGTTGATGCATAAGCAAATAGTTATATAATCATATTGCCATTTATGGATAATGTATGTCTCTGCTACTATATACTATTGATCATATGAGACATAATGTATTTATAATCCATGTATAATCCATGCTAATGTTACTTACGTGACTTAACGCTGTTATTATGAGCAGTCTCATTGGCTCAGATTCTGTTCTTACTCAACAATTTTACATCAATGTAACTCCATTGACTTCAGTGGTGTTATTTCAGATATTCTCTGGTGTGAAAGCACAATCAGACCTACTAACTTGAATAGGACCAATTACATGAGTAAGGCTAAGAGAGATCAGGAACTTCATTAACATAGGATCCAATCTGGCCAATCTTTTGTGTGTGTGTGTATCTCTCATTGGCAACTAGCAGGATTTGGCTCCTTACTTATTGATGGAAGCACATGGAGTCCAAGCACACAACATTTAAGTGCCTCCTGCGAGGTCCTGAGCAATTTGAGCTCCCAGTCAGGAGAAGTGGAAGGCACTCAGCATGTCCCAGGGCCTTTTAGCAGTTTATAGGATCAGACCCTTTAAATGTTTCATTAACAGTTCATTAACCAACTAGTAACAATGTTTCACTGTGGTATATGCTGTGTGTGCATGACCATGTGCTGCATTTATGTGTTGTAAAATACAATTACGCTTGTTAGTTTCTTTCCAAGATTTTCTCAGCGAATGTGCTCACAAGTACAACAACTATCTGAGAAATATTAGCACCATGCCTTGTGCCAGAATTTCCAAAGAAATGATAATTTCATCAGGATTTTGTAGCTGTTTCTCCAGTTTAGGCTTCAGTGGTGATTGATCTTCTGTTTTATGAAGGGAATGTAGGATTTGTCTGTAATATAGCTATGCACAATACAAGCCTTAATCAGAAAGAAAGCCTAGCTGGAAGGCTTTAAGCCAAAAGCTTTATTAAAGACACAACCTGGAAGCCCAAACCCTGCAATTCAATAACTTGAGAATCAAGAATACCCTGGATTGCTTCAGCAAATATATTTTCCAGAGACCAGTGGTTTATGAAATTTATTCTACGAGTGGCTGATCCTATGAGCAGTTGTTTGTCATAATCAGATTTAGAAGCCATACATCTCCTATCAATTGATGATTGTGCTGTAACCTCTGGCTTCAGATTTCTGGTAGAAGTATAGCACATTTCCACAAAGAATGAAAACTGTAACTGTCTTATCAAATACCAGCAGCACTCATTTTGTTTAACAGTGCTGGAGATTAGTTTTTCAGGGACTGATCTTGACAGGTCAGCTGTCAAGAACTGGTGTATATAACCGTAAATTCATTGATCCTATAAACAAAATTCTGTCTACAAGAACAAGTGGAAGTCAAAATTGACACACTTATGAACAAATGAAATGGTCTGAAGCTCAAGGATTCAGAGGAAGAATCCCTTTTGGTAAAAGGTTTTCCTCATGTTCCATTTATCAACCTTATCTGCATCATTTACTTTTTATAGACTGCAAAATTTACCTCTGCATACAAAACAGTATGCAGTTGAGGCTGAAATGAAATAGAGAGAAACCATAAAAATATCTTAGACATATTCCCGTCCTCCCTGAACCTCATCCTATTTAATATATGAGAAGCCAGTTTCTCCCCTTTTCCCTTTTAAACTAAAGCAAAAAAAAAAATCCTTATTTATGTTGGCATATTTTTCAGCTCCTCTTTGAGAACTCCCAGTCTTGGTGAGGACTGTATTTAGATGATATTCAAATGATTCATATCTTAGTCTTCTGGTAAAGTCTATTTTTAAAGGTGGGGAAGAGAAAAGGGGTGGGAGAAGGAATTGTTTGCTAAGACATTGAAAGAGAAGATGGTGAGTAATACAGGATTGTGTTTTGCTTCCTAGCTTTGAATAAATATCCAGATTCTCAACTCGTACAAATTGGACTTGCTCCTTTTCAGTCAATTAAGCTATGCTGTTTTATATTTGTTGAGGATCTGGCCTGTTTTGTTAAATGATAAGGATTTTTCCTATTTGGTTTTTTTTTTATTTAGATTTATTTTGAGAGGAAATATATGACATTAAATTTAAAATTGAACTTTCCTGTTAAATTCCACTGGCCATGGCTGTAGGTGTTCATAGGAGACTATCCCAGTGGAATTACTACTTCACCCAGAGGGTGATATTTCCAAAATGACATAGCAGTGTGAGAGCATTCAAGTTTGGGTCATTGTAGCTTTTGAAACTACCTATATCTCCCACCTCTTAGCACTCTCAGATGTGTTAAAATAGATGTAGCCTAATTCCTGACTTTCCTATACTGTACCCAGTTTTCATAGGTATGTGAATATTGTTGTGAAACCTACAATAACTCTAGTGCCCATTTCATTCCTATGACCAACCAATCATCAAACTAAGATGGATCTGTGAGATTATCATTTTTATGTACTCACTGTATCCAAAGCTCTGGCTGAGGATTTGTTATGTGGTCCCCCATTATTTGTTGAGTGTTGGTCCAACTTTTGGGGGGTGAATGATAAAATTAAAGTAACAGAAGTAAGTCTCG
The DNA here is from genome assembly GCF_013100865.1 of Trachemys scripta elegans. Lineage (NCBI taxonomy): Eukaryota > Metazoa > Chordata > Testudines > Emydidae > Trachemys > Trachemys scripta. The sequence continues at coordinate 75,056,805 of NC_048304.1, forward strand.
TAGGACTCTGAACCAGAGGCATTATCAGCAAAATACATTCCTTCTCAGGAAAGGTTTGATTCTTCACACTAAGGATACCCAACTGGAAGAAGCCACATTTTAGTGTTCTCTGGCCTACATTTAATTTCTAAGGGGTATGCCTACAGCTAGCAGCATAAATACTGGCCTACATATCTCTAAGTGAAGGGCTGATGACAAACACAAGAGATTTGACCTCAATATCACTTATTTCCGTCCAAAACAAAACAATTTCATGGAATCCATTCTAGGGTAAAAGGAACAGTCTGCTACTGACTAAAGAGAGAGTATTCACTGTGAAAAATCCAATAGGTCTTCTGAGGCGGACTACCACATTAGACTTCTTGTCAGAAAATGCAGTACAATTTAGTTTGATGTGCTGCATCATATTTAATTGAAAACTAATGCATTTAGATATACTGACAAAAGTAGCATCAATAAATATTGCAGGGCTGGGGTTAAGCAGGGTGCATACACCAGGTTTATAACTTATTTTAAAGCTTAGGAGATATTTGATCTTTAGCAACCTTGGCATTTGAGAGAAATGGATGTGATTGTTTTATTAGCGAGAGGGTAGGGAGTTCTAGGTCAAGGAGAGGAAATAAGTCTTCAGATAGGAGCTGAAGAGCCATTCTCATATAGATGGAAGGGGAGTCCATTCCTTATGATGCCAACAATATCAAGCATTTACTACTTATTGATGAGATACAGGGTTGTGCACCAGAGAAGGGAACTGCACTTGATGAGCAGTGGGGAATGGGTTGAAATATAGGCAGAGAATGAGAACAGAGAGGGAGCAGTGGTGAGACCACAGGTAATCTTGCTGATGATGAGGCAATAGAAACTTGCCAAAAAGAAAAGTCTTGTCAAAGTGACTTAGGTGAAATGATATGACAAGTACTGTAGATAACAAAGCAGAGTTATTGTGAGATGTATTGAAGAAAACACATTCAGCCAAAGTACTTGGGCATTTTTATCCTCTTAAATTTCACTCATCATTATCCAGACACTAATGGGGAGCAAAAATGCCTCATTCTCTCCCGCCCCTCCCCTTTTTTACTCTCTACTGTTTTTGAATATAACCATTCAGTCAAATTGCTGTTAAAGTATTTTAGGTAAATGTTAAAAATGTACATGCCTAATATTGCCTTCAGACTCACTGTATTATTTCTATTTGTAGTTGGCAACATGGGACTCTGAAAAGGGACTGAATGGCAGCCTACAAGAACGGCGTCTGGGCAGTGACTTACAAGGACTGACACTGAAAGTGGTGACTGTCTTGGTATGATCCTATTTGAGTTCAGGAGACAAAATACTCAAAATAAAAATGCTGTGATAGGATATTTGGTTGTTCCCTCCCGTAATTTTTCATTATCTCTTTTAATTCTGTGTCATCTACTTGGGCTGACCAGCTGCATAAGCAAGAGAAGAGAGATGGAGGACTTTTCTGTTTTTGTGTGACTTTGTTGATGCTCATTAAAATCAGGAGTTTAGAGAATTGCATACTGAGACTGTGTGCTAGTCTCAAACAGTCACCCAGGCTGAAATTCACCTCTGTGCACGTGACCAATACACTGCGTGGGACTTGTACTGGTCCTCTGCACAGTGCTCCTTACCCTAACCTGTAACATTTTCCTGTACTGATTACTAGATTTTAAGGCCAGTCAGGAACATTGTGATCATCTATTCTCACCTCCTGCATAATGCAGGCCATAGAATTTCATCAAGCGATTCTTTCATTAAGTCCATAATTGCTTGTTGAGCTAAAGTATCTCTTTTAGAAAGACTCCTGGGCTTCCTTGGAGAGGTCTTCTAATCTTGTCACGTTATGTGATGGTATAGGGCCACTTCCCACTAGTAACTTAGAAGGTACTGGAGCTCCAGTTAGCTAAAAGCTACATTGGGAATAAATTAGGATTTGAACTTGTTTCCAGAGATAAAAGGGTAGTTCATTAATTTTCTGCTTGGCTAAGCCACTAAAAATATATATTTTTAAGGGAGCAGTTACTTTATAACTACTTAATATGCTGAACATGGTGACCTCATTATGTTTTTCTTCTTTACCAAAACCATATGCCCACACCAGTTCTTCATTATAATAATGTCATCCTCTGGTTGAAAAATACTATAGTTGGCTATGTAAATAATGCATGCTTCTTAACTTACTTATTTTTCTATGTGTATTTTCTCTCTTCTCCTAGATCAAAGTGCATTAGAAAGATCTGGAGAACTGTAGGAGATCATTAGGACAGTTTTCTTTCCATCTGTTTTTATCTTTCTTCCCTCTAGCTAGTAAAGGCTGTGATCATATCTCCCCGCTTTGTGGGAGGTGAGCAGCTCCATCCGGAGAGGATGTCAGCACCAGTTTGCAGACATGGCCAACAGCAATGGCTGTAAAATCAGTAGAGCTGGCATTCCCTTGGCAATTGAGCACACAGTCTCTGTCAGACTGAAACACCATCGCCCTGCAGGATTCCCTATTGCACGATTTCCAAAATGCATTTTGCTAACTCTAAAAGCACTTCAGGGGACAATCCCTGTAAGAACTATTCTTGGACTGGTCATAATGCTAAATAATGTAAAAATAATCAAAGTATTTTCTAGTTATTATTTCAGTGTGTGCCCTGGGTAGATGATACGTTCGTTACCTTATGCAAAAAAATCTATAAAACTACATTATTCTGGGCTGGACAACCTCAGTATTCTAAAAACCAACAATAGTACTGGGTTGATGAGAGTTACATCCATTTTTTTAGGCATTTCAAAAAAACTTCTTTAAATATTAGTTTAGATGTTATTTTTTTTCTCAGGAAGAGCCTTTTGTGATGGTGGCAGAGAACATACTTGGGCAACCGAAGCGCTATAAAGGATTTTCCATTGACGTTTTGGATGCACTTGCCAAGAATCTGGGCTTCAAGTATGAGATTTATCAATCTCCTGATGGCAAGTATGGACACCAGCTCCATAACAGCTCTTGGAACGGCATGATTGGAGAACTTATTAACAAGGTACAGAGAGCAGAAACAGAGATCTCCAAGCAGAGTACAGCTAACTTTTTTTAAAGGGTGTAGTGAAATCCTCCCCAGTAAAATACAAGGGATGAGTCAGAATCAAAACCCCCAATTCTAAACATTCCTGAAGTTTGGATCCTGATCCAAATGTTTGTGTTTTTGGCCCATCTCCACAAAACAAAGACTCTAGAGTATATTATTCTGTCAGTGATAGCAAGTTACTCCCAATGTCAATGTAAGCTATGCTCATGTAAAAATAGACTATGCATATTTACCATATGGAAAATAGATACCAAAATATGTATTCTACTTCCATTCTCATTAGAGGACTTTCTCTTATATCTTTGCCACTAATTCAAAGCTACTACAACTTCATTTCTAACTCTGTTAAACTTCCTTTGGGTCACCTGCTTTATAGCAATATGGTTTTATAATGATCAACTATTTGATTCCAATGGATGCATTGTACAGAAACATTTTGAAGAAGAATGGAAAGCTGGTCTCAAGATGATAGTCAGATAACACTTGGAGGACCAGATTCTTTTTTTAGTTAAACCCGTATAAATCAGGAAGAGCACAGTTGAACACCACTGAAATAACTGACAACTGATCATAGCCAAGAATCCCTAGAGGAAATGAAATGTGTTTTCTTGGAGATGCACATAGCTTCTAACATGGAACAATCAACATCAATGTAGTGCAAGGACATTTAGAGGAATTAATATCCAATGGTGCAAAATATTCTTTGCACAGGAGTTTGCTCTGCTGCAGTATATGTTTTAACTGAAAGTAAAATGTTTGTCATTATTTAGTATTACTGGAAAAAGGATGCTTGAGATGAAAATTTAAGCAAAATGCAAGTTCAGTGAACAGCTCTAATAAATATATATCTAAAATCTTTATTCATTACATCGGGCATTAGGTAAACATTAGATATTTTCATATTTATTCTAAATTTATCCCAACTTTTCTGAATTTAATTAATTTGGAAATCTGGTTAGAGGTCCCATGAGATCAGGCTTTTTTGTGAGCTATTGAGTACTTACGGTATTTCTGTTACTAGTCTTTCCATTGATTTCAATAAGCTTTATATCAGCCTCTCCTCTGAGTTCTTTCCCAAAAGGGAAGTTAGGAAACAGAAAATATGTTTTAAACTTTTTTTTTTTAAATTAATTTCAAATAAAATGTTTATCTTCCACAAAGTTTGCCAGCATGACTGTTAACATGAAATCTATTCACTTAAACAATGAGTTTAAAATAGTTTCAGGAGGTAAACTGTCCCTGAAACCTTCTTCCAATGTTTATGGCTGTAGAATCACATTGTCCTAATCCTTTTTTAACAAACAAACAAACAAACCAGTCTCTCTGGTTGTTGCATGACAATCTTGTATGAATATGGGAAACTGATAGACTGTACAGAGAAAACCGTGAAATCTAACTATACATAAAGTACTGCCAAATACACAAAATAAACAAAGGGGATGGGGGGGGGGAATACAGTAGGGTTTCTGTTTCCCATTAATCTCTTTCAGTTAGAGTAATTGCAGAAGTTATTTGTAACAAAAGTAGATAAAAAGAAGTGTTCATGCAGAGTGTGATTTTTATATTGATGGTGACTCTTTCATTAATCTTCATAATGCCCCAGTTAGGTAAGAGCTAGGATTATTAGCCTCCATTCTGTAGATGAGGAAAGTGAGACAGAAAGGTTAAGTAAATTCCCATCTGTGAGACAGTTAGATGCTCTTTGTTATACAGTAATTTCACAGGGTACATTTCAGTACTCCACCTTCAACTAGTACATATTTTTATTGTATTAATTTCTCTCAATAAATTGAAATGGTTCTACTGCTTTTTATGCATTGAACTAGACTTCAATTTAAAATTAGATGAGAGAAAGAAATCAATGAAATACGTAAACCATTGGCTACTTCGGAACTTCTCTTATTGTCCAAATCTGCCCAATCTAAGCAATGTGCTTGCTAGGGGCAGGAAGAAATATGACCTGTCGCATTTCTCTTGCAGAGAGCAGATTTGGCAATCTCGGCTATCACTATAACACCGGAACGGGAAAGTGTTGTGGACTTCAGCAAGCGGTACATGGATTATTCAGTGGGGATTCTAATCAAGAAGCCTGAAGAGAAAATCAACATCTTCTCTCTCTTTGCTCCCTTTGATTTTGCGGTGTGGGCCTGTATTGCAGCTGCCATCCCTGTAGTTGGTGTCTTGATATTTGTTTTAAACCGTATCCAGGCAGTCAGAGCACAGAATTCTTCACATCCCAGTCCCTCTGCTTCCTCCACGCTTCACAGTGCCATTTGGATTGTGTATGGGGCCTTTGTTCAGCAAGGTACTGTCAGCATTTACTATCTTACAGTCAGTACTTTTCAATCTCAGTATGAAAGAGTAGGCCATATATTATATTAACCCTAGTTCCAGCACCTATGTAAGGAAGTACTTCTTCACACAATGCACAGTCAACCTATGGAACTCATTGCCAGTGGATGTTGTGAAGGTGAAAAGTATAACTGGGTTCCAAAACGAATTAGATAAATTCATGGAGAATAGGTTAACCAGTGGCTATTAGCCAAGATGGCCAAGGATGCAACCCCATGCTGTGGGTGTCCCTAAACTTCTGATTGCCAGAAGCTGGGATTGGATTATAGGGGAGGGATTATTCAATAATTATCCTGTTCTCTTTATTCCCTCTGAAGCATCTGGCACTGTTGGAAGTCAGAATGCTACTCTACATCAGTGGTTTTCAAACTGCGTGTCATGACTCAGTACTGGGTCGCAGAATGGAAGGCACTGGGTCGCATCAGCTCTCGTGAGCGCCACCAACTGGGCTGTTAAAAGTCCTGTCGGTGGTGATGCCCAGCTAAGGCAGGCTAGTCCTTACCTGTTTTGAAACCGCACTGCGCCTTGAAAGCGGCCAGCAGCAGGTCCGGCTCCTAGGCAGGGGAGCCACGGGGTTCCGCATGCTGCCCCTGCCCCAAGCACCAGCTCTGCACTCCCATTGGCCGTAGCGAGAGCCTCACGGAGCCACTTGTGTGCCTCTGCCTAGGAGTCAGACCTGCTGCTGGCCACTTCCAGGGCGCAGCATGGTCCGTGGTGCCAGGACAGGCAGGAAGCCTGCCTTAGCCCCTCCCACTACGCCACTGACCAGGAGCCGCCTGAGGTAAACCCATGCCCCAACCCCGCACCCCAATCTCCTGCCCCACCCCCCAGCCCCCCCCAAATCTGGAACCCATTCCTGCACCCCAAGCCCCTCAACCCTAGCCCCACCCCAGAGCCTGCACCCCCAGCCCAGAGCCCTGACCCCCTCCCATATCCCAATCCCCTGCCCCAGCCCCGAGCCCCCCAAAACCAGGAGCCCCCTCCTGCACCCCAAAGACTTCATCCCTGGCCCCTCCCCTCAGCCCCGCACCTCAATCCTCTGTCCCAGCCCTGAGCCCCTCCCACACGCGAAACCCCTGATCCCCAGCTCCGTTGGGTCATGGGCGTCAACAATTTTCTTCAACTGGGTCACCAGAAAAAAAGTTTGACAATCACTGGTCTAGATGGACCATTGATCTGATCCAGCGTGGTCTTTCTTATGTTTCTTACCGTAAGCAGACACCAGAGGGACTAGCAAAAATCAGTTGTTTAACAGAGTTTTGTCTTTAACTAAAGGTCAAGCATCATTGCACTGGAAACGTCATAGAGAAATCTACTTTAGGGTAACTGATGCCACAATCTCATATTATTTAATTCAGCATAAATAGCATACAGAAGTTTGAACAGTTGTCCTCAGTTTAAAAGTTATATTACCCCCTCACACATAATATAGGTCTACTTTGATACACTCTGAATATTTAACCTCTATGTTTAGATAGTGATATTGCATTATTGTTATTGTTATTTATTATTAATTATTAATTTGGCTGTATTTATGGAAGTCATTCTGTGAATTAGATCCTGACAATTCTGGGTCAGGCCCTGTGTGAATTTTCTTGAGAGCATTATTCTATGACTATGTGAGGGGCAATTGGAGTGAGAGGGTTGATGTAGAAATTTTACAACATTTAATTCAAACCAGTGATTTTAACACATTTTAGTATTTTTTTTGTTGCGGATCAAACCTCACCAGTACAACAGAGTATTCCATAGCTTTCTGGATGCTGAGCAGTTAGATAGTATGTTTTTATAAAATATCAGACCTACTTAAGATAGGTCTTTGAACACATTGATGGGGTGATCTGTTAATGCAAGTTTGAACAAGTAAAATTCATAGAGATCATTTCCAGTGTCATTTTACACATGGAACACGTACTGTAGGTGATCTTAAATGTAGGTTTCTGTGATACCTCAATTTCTCTGCTTATTTGTAGGTGGTGAATCTGCTATCAATTCTGTGGCTATGCGCATTGTGATGGGAAGTTGGTGGCTCTTTACACTTATTGTGTGTTCATCCTATACAGCTAATTTAGCAGCATTTCTCACAGTATCAAGGATGGATAATCCTATCAGGTAAGTGCCTTTCCTTACACAGAGCTGGAAACCTCAATTTCATAGATATGCATTATCCCTTTGAATGCTCATTCTTGAGAGAAGGAAAATATTTGAGGGAATTTTCTCCTTATATTCAGTGTCTGCATTTCTCCTTCCCTGCTTCTCTCTTTTTCCTACAAATGCCAAGCAGTTTTCACATTTATATAGGGAAGACCATGGCACTTAGACTTTAAGAGAAAACTTTTGCTGGTTTGAAAGGAAAATACAAATCTCCCTAACTGAGAGAACTCATTTTCTTATGCAGGTTTTCTTCCTCACTATTTAGGTTACCTACATTTGTGTGTCTTAATATTTCTGGTTCTAAAGGAGGAAATCTGAAAGAATGGTATCAAATTTATATCTCTAAAACATCGTGCAACATATGGCCTCTAGTTTTGCATGTGCAATTTTATGTGCACAATCATTTGGGTATGCAATTTTGTGTATGTTGTCGTCTGCAGTTTTATATAGTACTGCATGAAAACGATTATGCACACAAAATTCCATGTACAAAAAGATAGGCACGCTGTTAAAATCAAAAGACCAGATTTATTATGACTATTTGAAGTGTAAGGTACTGCTAGTAAGGGAGAAAGGATGGCAGAATCAGACTCTAAGGTAGTAGATGTGGTAAGGAAGTTCTTTTATTAACTATATATATTTCTCCATACAGATGTTGGCAGTATCATTATGCTAGATTGCAGACCCTTGTAATAAACTGCATTTGTTCTGCACCTTTGTCCTCCTTACCTTACCATCATTCACATCTGATGAGAGTATTTCCAAGCCTCTGGGCAGTTTTGAACAGCTGCCATTCAAAAAAAAAAAAAAAAAAAAAAAAAAAAAGGTCAACTTGCCAGGAAAATGTTTCCTTCTCTCTTCTCAAATATGGACTAACTCCCCAAGTGCCCTGCACATCATGCCAGTGTAATTTGGGGAAGTTAATCCATATTTAGGAGGAAAAAATTTCCCTGGCAAGTTGATTTTTTTTTAAATGCAGCTGTCCAGAAACTGCCCAGAGCCTTGGAAATACTCTCATCAGATGTGAATGAGTACAAGGGAAAGAGGACAAAGGTGTAGGATAAATGTAGTTTATTACAAGGCCCTGTAATTTATCACAATGATATTGCCAACATACATGTGGAGAAATGCACATTTAATAAAACAACATCCTTATTACAGCCACTACCTTATACACGCGAATGAAGTGCAAGGCAGGCAATTTATTTGTCATCAGTCTTTCCCCAGTGACAGGTTTATGGTCTGATATCCTGTGGCCCATCAGTGAAATGAGAGCTTTATTCCACTGGAAATGGAAGATTCCCAATAGTATGAAGGGACACAGGATCTTCTTCTAACCATGAAAGGTGCTAATATAAGGAATTCTTGTGCTACAAATAGACAAAGTTACTATATATATCTCCCACATATACATACAAGGAGAGGTAGGACTAGAATCCTTGTCCTAACATAGAGACCTCTATTCCATAAACTAAAGGAGAACTCCCACAACTGGCTGCAGTAATATCCCCTTTTCCCTCTCTGTAGTCCAGCCACTAAATGACAGTTGACTTAATCTCTCATGAGTAATATTGTCATCCCAAACTCATGTTAATAAAACTTTTATACCATAACTTGTCATTTGATATATACATCCTATAATAGTGTGTCTGGGTGTGATGTTGCAAACAGAGAATGCTCCTTTAGGAAATGCTTCATGGGCACAGCAGATGTAAGAAGATTTTGTCCCATGGTAAACAATGAGTGCTGCAAATTGCCACAATGTTCAGTCCTGACTTCGGTAACAATTGTAATATGGGTTTGAGGTGGAAGCACAATGTGCAAATCAGTGTTACAACTCAAGTCAGGAACAATGAGCTGTAGAGCTTGAAAAATGATTTACTCAACTACTTCTGAATGTTACAGTTTCTTGTAGGTAGAAGGAGTTGGCTGTGCAATCTATCAGGTGCTTCCTAAAACTCCTCTGATTTCAGTGGAAGACAAGAGCACAATAGATGCATTAAAGAAACTTCAGTGGAGAGGTAAAATCAACAGCAGATTTTCTGTGTTGTTAGTAGAGGTCATTAAGGCTGAAGTATTCAAAACCTCTCATGGGATTTGGACACCTAATTCCTATTGAAATTAATCAGAATTGGGCATTCAAATCCACTAAGCGTCTTGGAAAGTCTCTACCTAAATCTATAGAATGATAGTTTAGTTACAGGGCCCATTAGACTTTGTCTTGTGACCTCAGAAAGCAATCAGCCTTTTACCTTTAGTTATGACACGGAGTGCATTTCCAGCGATGGCCCGGGAAATGTAATTATGGCCAACTGTCAACAAAATGGCAACTGCCAGTTCTCAATAACAGATTCCTTATGGTCAGTGATGATATACAAGGCAGAAGTCAACCTGGTATCTGAAAACAAAGCTGTGTTGAGCTTGCAGTGCTAGCTGCTAAAAAAAACCTTGTTTTGACTGTTGTTACAAGCATGTTTCAGACCTTAAATCCTTCATCTAAAAAAGAGCATCTCAAAATGGCCAGTTCTTCCATCTGGCCTGAATAGTGAGACTGAGATCAGGGAACAACAATAATTGGTTTCCCACTTGCAGTGCATCTCTAATAGAGCAGGTCACTCTCAGAACTCTGTGGCGTGCCCTGATGCTGGAAAGAGTAATTAATGTTGGGCCTTCAACTTGCTTGTTGTTTGGAGTTTTGCCCTTTCTGATTCTCCATAGACTTATTTCACAGACATTGGTCAAGTGAGTCTTCCCTCCCATTTTACTCCAAAACTGAATGAAGGATAACAGACAATGGAAGCTTCTAACCCTTGGGGCAGGGAATGGTGTGTCAAAATATCCTATTAAAAAAAACAGATATGACCTTGGGAATTCAATGCTGGTATGTCATTAAGGCAACACACACAGAGTCCTAAATTCATGCCTTAGCAAGAAAAAATCCCTACTTATTCAAATATTATGTTAAATTGGAAATATAATATTTGTGAGGTTGACATTACACATTTATTTAGTGACTAATAGAAAGACGGCCCAAATTCTCAGCCCTTCTGTCACAGGGTGCCACCATCGCTGTCTGGTGACCCTCATTGCCTGGCCAGTTCAGATGGTTTCACAGTCACAAACACACACTGGGCTGTTTATCTTTCACCCAGGTGTGTATTTACTCCCCTCTTACATAGTAATACTGTGCAACACAGGCTTACAGAAAGCGTAGGCTTCCTGCAGCCCTCACCCCCTGAGCTTCCTTCTGAGCTGCTCCTTGATCCTGTTTCCTCCCCTTATATTCACCCTAATTACCTTGTTAGCCCCAGATTGTCACCCAGGTGCTCACAGTCCCCCAATAGAAAGTGTATAATTGCCCCCAGTTGGGCCTGTGGCCTTCATCAGGCAGGGCCGCCCAGAGGATTCAGGGGGCCTGGGGCAAAGCAATTTCGGGGGCCCCCTTCCATAAAAAAAGTTGCAATACTATAGAATACTATATTCTAGTGGGGGACCCTGCGGGGCCTGGGGCAAATTGCCCCACTTGCCCCCTCCCCCCCCGGGTGGCCCTGTCCTCGTGTTGCAGCAATATCAGTGACTGGGGTGCTACTGATAGCGCCCTGTCACACTTTCTATAGCTGTTTTGAACCACTTTGAGGATTCTGGTTGTACAAGGGAAAATCCGTAGGTGGTGTAGAACCCTGCAGCAGCTTCTGCTTCACCCCTCCAAACCCTAGTGAATGGGACTTTCCTGGAAGGTGGGGGGAAGGTGGTGAGGCCAGGGTGGTCCTATTCCTTGAAAGTCCCCATTGCTAGAAGAGTACCTTATGACTATGAGTAGTTAAGCACAATTTACAGCAGCCTGAAGGCTGCTCCAACTTATACTAGGGGCCAGACAGCTTAAACACTGAGGAATGTAAAAGTGGTTGAAAGCCACCGGTGTCCCTACCTGATTTTATCCTCTGCCAAGAATCTTTTTTTTTTTTAAGATTTGTGTTTGGTTTTTATTGAAAGCTTCTAATATCACATTAATGCCACTTTCCCTGAAAACAATAATAAAAGTACTCAGAAGATTGGCTGCCCTCTTTCATCTTCAATATGGTGGAGATGATTCCATGCCTCAGCCAGTTAGGCAGAGATTTCTTCTAAAAATTAATTCATCACCAGCCACAGAGTGAGAGATTTCCCTGAGGCTGAAACTTCATCTCTGCCATGTGTTTCTTCTGCTGCATCAGACCCTAGTCTGCAAGTTCCCAGACAGACATGCCAAACCTGCAAAAATAACGCAGAAATTGGGCTTGTTTTTGGCTTAACTTGCTTGTGAGTTGCTTATTGGCTAGTTTTTGGCTTGTTGCTTGTTGCTTCTTTTTTTTTTATCGTCTCCTGGCAAGCAGGGGTGGGGGGGAGAGGGCAAGCAGAGACGGGGGGTGGGGAGGCATGCAGAGGTAATGGGAAAGCAGTGGCAAGGGGGGGAATAGTCAGGGGTGCACAGTGGACACATCACAGTCCCAGACTGCATGCCTGCAGGATTTGGTCACATAGAGTGTTGGGGTTCTTAGGGATCGGCTTGTTTTGGCCTTGTTTTAAAATGGGATTAGCTTGATTTTGGCTTATTGTGAAAGTCGGGGTGCTTATTTACCGCGTGAAAGTTGGCAACTGTGTTCCCAGATCTTACTACTACTTGGTTTCAGCAAAGTAATGTATAGTGCAAATAACTTTTGTCTCCCTTCTAAACTAAGCATTGGAACTTTTCCAGATAAGGCCTTTCCTAGAAGGGAAATATATACTTGAATTTCATTTTTTCCCTCCCATAGTGAGATTTGAGGCACCATAAATAATAGTTGACAATTTTCCCACCAACTGAGAACTATTAAATCCTCCTGCATTTATTTTCCGTGTTAGGAAACTGAACCCCCACACTCTGAATAAATATATGCTGTTATCTCTCTCTCTCCATAGAAGAGTCTTTTGTTGTGCAGTATTGTAGCTGTTAAATTGCCAGCAAGGGAGAAACTAGTATTATGGTGCAGCAGTAGTTGTGACATAGTTAAGTTCATTACAAGCCTGATTTTGCTCCCAAACTCCCTCTAGAATACCAGCTTCAAATTTGGCACGTGTTATCTGTGACTAGCGGAGAGCTGAAGTATGGAAGAAAATAAACAGATGTCAATCATTCTACTAATACTCGTTGTTCTCCACATGCCGGCTACAAAATGGCTTTTCAGAGAAACCACAAATGGTGTGTGTTAGAAAGATCTAAGTGAGTCATTGTTCACCAGAGCAAAGTTGAGCTGTTGGAAAGCAAATTCATTAAATTAAAATGTCAGATTAGAAACTGCAGAATGGCAGCAGGCTTTTAAAGATCATGGCACTGATGAGCTTTACAAGTTTTGCCAGACCCTTGTTTGAGCTCCAGTGCCCCCCCTAAAATCCACAGAAAGGGAAATTAGCTAGATTAGGAGCAGCAGTGTGGGGGGCAGAAAGCAGTCCAGCATCTGTGAGGAGTGCAGTGCAGCATCTGAGAGGAGGCTGGAAAAGACTCTGTTAGCCCCAGAAGAAAAGGGGCTCTGCCCTATCCAAATCTATGAATCCTCTAGGAGAGGCATTTTCTCCAAAAGTACGTGGCTCCCCTCATGTGGACTTCCTAAGATTCTCAGGCATTTCCATGCATTGCAGGAGTTTTCCAGCATTCTGGATGTTGGATAGAGTCTCCTGCCCATCGTACCTCCACCATTTCTGCTGCCTTCATCTGACACTTCCACAGTCTCCCCACAGATTCCGTATTGACAACACGAGGGAGGTGCAGCAAGATATGGAGCGCCAGAAGTGCACTGATGGTTCTCTACGTTTTAGGAGCTCAAACACAGGGTAGATAGCATGGAGAAGGTCTGGGCCCTTCCTGTTCATCCTCCTGTTCCTGGTGAACTACACTTTATGCTTCTGTAACCGTCTGTAGCCCCACTTTTTGAAGGCCCTCGCCACATCCCCCTTTCCTGTCTTGGCTTCACTCTTCTCATCCTTCTCCTAACTCTGATACCCTGCTATCCATTTTCTTGGTCTGTTCCCAAATCTACAATACTGAGCAAGGTGGATGTCTTGAGGAGCACTGATGATTGTGCACACTTAAAATCTCACTGACCATGGGGATGCTGCGGAAAACAACAAGACAATGAGGTCTTAGAGTCTGATTTTGGGAAGTGCTGTGCACTCACATCTCCAGTTGAAATAAGTGGGAGTAGTGAGTGCTTGGGGGCCTCTGAAAATAAGGCCCTCAAGGTGCAGGTTGGGACAGAGGAGCAGGTGAACATGGAGGGGGGAACCAGATTTGTGGCACATAGTGAGGAGGTGCTGCTGGGGATGAGAAGGCAATGATCTAAGTTCGACCAGGACTGATTGAATAATTTTTAAACATTTTTGAAAATCTAGAGAAATTCTCAGACAAATGCCTTGAGCAAGGCTAAAAGGTCATATCATGTAAGAGCAAAAATCTTACAGGAACCTTGCAATTAAAATCAAATGATCACTAGACCATCCCAGGTAAATACCAAGTGTTCTTTCTTGCTAGGCCTAAGCAATTCTACTTTGCTCTTCCAATTGTCAACTTTAGAACTGTGTGTAAAGTATGGAGCCCTCCAATGAGATAATCCACCAAAAGTGATCTAAACTTTTACATGACAGATTGTGCTTTGATTTGTTTATGTTTTCTGACAGCCATGGGATCTGCTGTCTGACTAAGCCAGCCATACGTAATTATGAGTTTAATTAGCAATGATGTAACTTCCATCTTTGCTCCTGGTTAGCAAGCAAAATACATGCAATTCAACAGCTACATATATATTCCAAACCTCAGATTTAGGAGAACCCTCCTGATGGTAATTAAGTACTGCATTGTAAAAAAACTAGGGCATAAAGTAGGCTGCCTGCAAATTCAAAGGAGTTTAAATTAGAGCTTTTGTCAAATAGGTCCTTGCATCAGACGTTATGAATATTTTAAATGCATCTGTACATGTTCATTTGCTGATTGCACATGAAGAGTATATTATGTCTGCTGTTATAATTGCTTCTTGTGTCATCTCATGATTTGGGGTTTCTTTATTTGTGCTCTAATTCCCAAGTTTACCTGTTTTTGGTGTGGGTTTCTGTTTTGTTTTTGAGAGCTGAAATTTTTACAGAAGCTTGCCTGCTTTTCCAGGATGCTGATAGGAAGGATGGGCCAGTGTTTAGGGAGAAGTTCCTCTTCTGCTGCAGATTTCTTGTGTGACCTAGGACAAATCACTTAGCCTCTTTATGCATGAGTTCTCTATCTGTGCAAGAGGTTTAATAGTATTTCCCTAGCACACAGGGGTGCTGTGAAGATAAATGCATTAAAGAGTGTGAGATGCTCAGATACTACAGTAATGGGGACCATATAAGTACCTAAGATAGACTTCTAAGTTCCGTTGAAAAGAAAATATATATATTAAAGAAAATCAAGGAGAGCTTCCTGTAAATCCCAGATAGCGGAAAAGGTAGTAGAAGCTTACTTCTTAGGGTTGTTCTACACTTAAAATTTAGGTCAACATAGCTACATCACTCAGGCGTGTGAAAAATCCACACCCTGAGTGCTATAGATATGCCGACTGACCCCTCAGTATTGATGCAGCTAAGTTAATGGAAGAATGCTTCTGTCGATCTAGCTACCATCTCCCAGGCAGGTGTTGTTCCTGCAGAAATGGAGAAACCCCTTATGCCGCTATAGTCTCCATCTACGCTATGGGGTACCCCTGTAGTGTAGACATGGCCTTAGAGAAAAAGCTGGTTTTGGGGAATAAAGAGAGGCTTCATCTGAAACAGTGAAACTGTTACCATGTTTTTTTGGTAGCAAGAAAACTCGTAGGAATCTGCGCTGGCTGGGACCTTGAATTGGAACTCCTTGAGCTTGAAAGCAGCCCTTCACTCCCTGATGCCACTGGATTTGATTTTCAATATTTCATTTGGGTTTCTTATATTGTTAATTTTGTTTATTTTTCCAGTATTTTAATGTGTCTATGCAGCACCCCAGGCACCTTGACAGGAAGGGTTTGTGTATGTGGGGGGGCATTATTAAAAAAAACCCATCATCATCATGATTAAGGACTTCATAAAAAAGAGATGGCTAAAAAGAGTACAGGACTCAAGTGAGTTAACTAGGGGAGGAGAAAAACACTTGTAGTGCAATAATTGCCTTTGAGTCTTCTGTATGGCTTGCTTTTACTCCCAGTGCACTCAGAGGAAACTTCTTTGAAAATGCTTTTCTGCTGACACACCATGGCACAGAAATTCAAGGGGAAAGACGCTAGGCTGTCCTCCGTGCCAGCACTGTTCCTTCCCCATCCCAGGACTAGCCACAAGCAGAAATATAATAAAGCTGCTGCTGCCTCACTTTAATTTCCTCAGTGTTGACGCCAGTAGTGAAGTGCTCCTGGGAAGCCCCAGAATTTGGAACTTCTTAGGAGCTCTCCACACTATTTCTATTTCTACTGTGAATCTTCATAGTTTAGCAGCAGATGGGAATGGATACAAACTTCTCATACCAATTGGGCATGTGTGCAACTGTGTGGGTGCAAACACTAGCATGAGTCATTTTTGTGGGTGCAAAATTTGGAGAGCACAACTGAAAGTTAAACATGCATTACACATCTCCAGCTGTGATTTGAAAGGAAGGTTTATAGTGGAGGTTGTTGGAAGACTGAAGTACTGATGGAATTCTATCATTTCCTGTGCTGTATTGTAATTTGTGTGTCTATTCATTCTTCACCTTCTAGGGAAGTTCTGTAGTTGAAATGGATTGAGGATTCAATGTGTAGATTCAGATTAAGTTTAGACAAACATTTGGATTAGAGACCAAATAAGGACAGTGATTTGGATATGACTATGCCACAATTCTTCAGCTGGGCTTTTGATCCTTTGGCTTACAACGGTGGCTATCCTGCTAAATCTTTTGATTTTACGTGTTTTTTTCCCCTCAACTGGAGTGGTGGAACTCTAATAAGAACAGCAGTTCTTGTGATATGTCAGTCAATATTCAAAGGGTTGGTTTGAATCTTGGGCTTTGGAACCTCTCTGTTTCTTTGAAGTTCTGCTTTTCTCTTTAAAATAGCCTACTCATTTGCAACCTCAGAAGCAGAACTGCTTTATGCATTTTGTATCATCTTTCATTGCTCTACCCACCCACCTAATCATTGTTCCATTCACTGTTCTATTTATATTTGGTTTCTTTATACTGCAAGAATCATTCCACTCAGTAACCTCACTTCTATATGTTTTTCTTTTTTTCTGTTATACTTTTTTTTCCTGTCTGGCTGCTAGAGGAGGAGAAAATGCAGGATGCAGCAGTAGAAGAATTTTTTTCCAATAGAACATTTTATTGTTCCATTGGTCTACTGTAAAGATGTTGATATAGTGCCGTGAATGAACCATTAAAAAACTCTAATAAAAAAGGTTATTAAGAAAGCATAATAAAGATTACTACGACAGTTAAGACAGAACAGGTCTTAAAGTTGCAAACATTTCCTAACTGTAAAGATTACCATCATCTATCATTTTTAAGGACCAAGCCAAAAATAAGAAGAAAGACTAAGTATCAGAGGGGTAGCCGTGTTAGTCTGAATCTGTAAAAAGCAACAGAGGGTCCTGTGGCACCTTTGAGACTAACAGAAGTATTGGGAGCATAAGCTTTCGTGGGTAAGAACCTCACTTCTT